>NW_015548197.1:87222-89261 GCF_001515605.1 Sinocyclocheilus anshuiensis
CATTTAATTTCTATTATCAATTGGCTTTAGTAAACTATATTAGTATTAGTATATATTATTTTTAGTAAACTACATTAACCCTGGTCTGATAAAACTTTTTATTTATTCTTGTTTTGCCAAAAACGTAAACATTTCATTACAATTTTTTGCCAATCCAAAATGTCGTACTGTGTTTAATGTGGCTATGTGAGCCTCGTCAGGTTATAATAACAACACATAAACTAAACTCATTATATGGAGAAGAACACATGTGAGGCACTGAGCACTGCACTGGTCACACGGCGTCTTTAACACACACTGAGCACCTGCGTCTGTCCTCAACAAACAGCTCAGGAATAAAAATATCATCGTGTATTAATAACCCGTCTGATGGTCGCTCGAGTCCAGAGAACGACACGCATATCCTCACCGCTGATTATTATAAAGCTAAGAAACATGTCAGACACACACAGATGCTTCTGTCTGATTCAAACACACAAACGCACATATCAATATATATATATATATATATATATATATATATATATATGATCTATATACATACATAACATATATAAGTTTGGGGTCTGTGAGATTTTTTTATGTTTTGTAAATAAGTCTCTTCTGCTCACCAAAGCTGCATTTATTTCATCAAAAATACAGTAAATATTGTGAAATATTATTACTAATTAAAATAACTGTTTTCTGTGTGAATATCTGTTAAAATGTCATTTATTTCTGTGATCAAAGCTGTATTTTCAGCATCATTACTCCAGTCTTCAGTGTCACATGATCTTCAGAAATCAGTATAATATGCTGATTTGCTGCTCAAGAAACCTTTCTGATTTTTATCAATGATGAAAACAGTTGTGCTGCACAATATTTGTGTGGAAACTGTGATACATTTTGTTTTTCGTGATTCTTTGATGAACAAAGTTCAGAAGAACAGCATTTATTTGAAATAGAAAACATTTGTAACATTATAAATGTCTTTACTGGCACTTTTGATCAATTTAATGCGTCCTTTAATGAATAAAAGTATTACGTTTTATGAAGTAAAAATCTTACTTTTACCTTTGAATGTGAAATATTCTTTGTCATAAGGACAAAAATGTGTATTTTTTATTTGAAATATAAATTATTTTCAAATGTTTTCATTGAAATAGAAATAATTAGATGTATAATAATACAATATATGTAATATATATGTTAAATATATATACTGTATACTGTATATATATATTAAAAATAATTAATAGCAATTAATTGCCTTGCCTTAAATAATTAATTTGAATAGGTAATTCAGGTAAATATAACACAATATAACAATTTCTCTTTCAAAACATGCGTCTCAACACTTTCAGTCAAAATGTTTCCAGATTAAACATCGCAGGGTTCAAAAACTGTGGCAAAAATATCTAACAGCAAATATAATTCCATCATCACATGATCTTTGTCATATTTCATGATGTTCCAGATCTGACCTGAGTAGATTCATATTGTATTGAACAAACTGAGTCTGCTTCATTATCAAACCCCAACATGAGTGTGACGTGACGGATCACGAAAAACATCTCAAACCCTCAGCAGAAACACATGAAGATCTGTATTCCCGTCAGAGAATAAAAGTGATTTCTCTTTAAATATTTGCCACAAACATCAACAACTGGACGGTGAGAAATACACCTGAACAAACCAGATCCCGTCAGCTCAGGCTCACCGGAGAATCACAGACCAAATTACCTTCAGCTGCTTAAATCTATTCAGAAGCGAGTCGAGACACGATCAGAGACAAACCAACCACGACCGACAGAAGCTGAAGTGTGGAGCGTGAGACGATTTTCACAACCACACCTTCCAGACAAACACACAACTTTCACATCAATACAAGCTCGAATCAAACTGAGGAGTGAACCAAGGCCTGAAAACATCAAGAGAAACCTTAAAATGAAAAGAAATTAAAAGGTACTGAAAGCTGAATGAAAAGTTAAAGTCCCCATGAAATCAAAATTAAAGTTTTTTGGGTGTTAGTATCAATATGTTAGTCTTAAAGGGGTCCT
>NW_015548197.1:89442-89800 GCF_001515605.1 Sinocyclocheilus anshuiensis
CATACAAACAAGAAATGTGAAATCACTGTCAAATAAACATCTCAGACTCACCTTATTAATATTAATATCTTTAAAGTCCCCATGAAATCAAAATTTAAGTTTTTTGGGTGTTAGTATCAATATGTTAGTCTTAAGTTTATCTATAAGGCAGTGTGCTCCAAAACAGTGACAAAATTCACATTTAGAAAATGTAAGCATTCAAGGCTTGCAGTTCGTCACTTCCACCAAAACGGCTCAACGATTTTTTTGACGTCACCTCGTACTTCAGCTTCTCATCAAACTTTCCGTCCATCAGATGCTCTCTAGAATCCGAAGCCCCGCCCCCTACACTATAAAATAGATGCTGAAGCCGCGGCTG
>NW_015548197.1:89810-109024 GCF_001515605.1 Sinocyclocheilus anshuiensis
GTCACTTGTCCACAGAATTAGAATTTTCTGTACAGTGAATGGCACGTAGTGCACTATATAGGGGACAGGGAACGATTCAAACAGTGTAAATATGCTTTCCATTGAGGAAAAAAAAGTCTGGTTTCGCACTGTGTCACGCTAACCACCGCACCGCACACACACACTGCTCCGGTCCAGAGACACGATAGCACGGAGCGGATCACATGCACGAGTCGCGCAGACCACTAAATGTATCAGAGCTATTTGAATTCTACACAGAATGCTATATTTTATAGCAATATGGATGAGATTGTGGCTGTCAAATGCGGCTTTACGGAGCTCAACGGCTCTGAACGGCTCTAGCCCAAGCTATGATATAAACGAACGCTATTGGCTATTTTAAAAAGGGGGCGGGGCTGCTTGATATGTCCCGCCCTGTCTTCCTGTTTCAGTTAAAATGACGTCAACACATAGAGTAACGCTGCGTGTTTCTAAGCATTTCAGGCGACCTTTAAGAGAAAAATACTGTAAAATGTGAATGAATGAATGAATGAATGAAATAAGTTCATTTATTTGTGCAAATGAAATGAGATTAATACAAACTCAAATCAGACTGATGAGTGAATTGAAAAATTCTGTTCTTTCTCAGTATTTTGTTTATCAGCACAAATATATAAACATAAATTAAGATGCAATTACTTGAGAAACAAAATGAGATAATTTACTTTACACTTAAAATAAAAAAAACATCTGCCAGTGGAGTCAGAAAAATAAACTTGTGTCCCGTTTATTTTTCTTACTTCATTGTCAGACACGTTTTCTGTAAATAAATAAATAAAAAATAAAATAAATTGATATAATTAAAACAAATAAATAAAAATGTAAATAAATCAATAATAGAATTAATAATTTAATTAATTTGTGCAAATAAAATTAGATTAATCAAATATTTTTAAAAAAAAGTGAATCAAGGCCTGAAAACATAAAAATGTTTTACACTGAATAAAATAAAAAAGGTTTTCTTCAGTATTTTAGTCTTGTTTTCCAGTACAAATTTATTAACATTCTTAAATTAAAATATTTATTTAACTGACCCAGAATTTTTTCTTCTTCTTGCTTTAAGAATAAACTCACTTAATTTTGATCATCGTTTTCAGAAAACAAGACTTAAGACTTGGAAAAAAATACTTAGAAGAAAAATATGAAAATTTTAAATAAAATAAATGTAAAAAAAAAAAATTTTTTTTTCAGTGTATGTATGCAAATATGTAGGTGCATTAAAATGTTTAATGCAAGAGGTAAGATTAAGCAAAATTTAGTACAATTTAGTTAATTTTGTAAAAATGAACTAAACTACACAACAAAGAATGATAAAATGTCAATTAATTAAAATTAAAAGGTAAGAGGAAAAACAGAGAAAATGTGTATTTTAAAAAAAAAAATTTTTTTTATTCTTTTCAGTGTACAGATGCAACTATGCAGGTATGTCAAAATGTTAAATGCAAGAGATAAAATCAAGCAAAACTTTAGTTAAAATGAACACAACAAAGAATTATGTTCTAAAAATAGCAATCGTCTCAGTCTTCAAGAAAAATTATTGATAAAAAAAAACTATTGCAAATATATATTGTTAATGTTAGATAGAAAGCCTTTCATTTTATTTTAATAATTAAAATAAATAATTTAAATAAATTAAAATTAAGGGATCTACTGAAAAGTTATAAATAAATAAATAAATAACATTTACCTAAAAATACACACATTAAGATAAAAATAAATAGCTAATTGAACAAAAATGAAATAAATGAACAACAAAGAATGATGTTTTGGATGGAAAAATAGCAATTGTCACAGTCTTTAAGGCAGTATTCAGGCAACATCAGAAAGCTTGAACTAAACTAAAGCAGGATGTTGAAAACATATGGAGTATGATTTCTTCTGCATGATTATATGGTGATTTCAGTGAGCGGCTGCAGCCTTCAGTGAATCAGTAAGAGTCTCTGTTGAACTAAGAATATACGCTGACCTCTTTTCTCTCTTCTCACTGTGATGCTCAGAGAGCTTTCGAAGAGCACAGACCAGGTGCATTGTGGGAAATGTGAAGCAAAGGCTGAACTTAATTCATGAGCCGTGAAAGACCAGAATATCTACAGAACCGCCAATGGACAAAAACCTACCAACACTGGAACATTTTTAGAGAATGTTTTGTAGTGAACATTGTGTAAAATACACTAGTGGTCACTATTATTATAAGTGAACAACTGCTAATTAATCAAGTGGCAGCAGCTCAATGCACACATTTATAGAAAATATATCCAGTATAATGATAAATCAGGATTATTTCGGCCATCAACCTGCTTTTTTCAAATTCAAATTTTCAAATTCAAATTTTCAAATTCAGGTCTGTGGACCACGGGGCTAGAAGACGGCATGAAGGGATTAATTAAAACAAATAAAAAAAATTAAATTAAAAGGTACTGAATCTGCTAAGAAGTTAAAAGAAAAATATTCTAAAATGAAAATAAATTAAGATAAATAATTAAAACAAATTAATTAAAATGTAAATAACATTAAAAGGTACTAAAGGAGCTGCTGAAAAGTTGTGTAAAATGCAAATAAATAAATATACCAAATAAAGTAAATAAAAATAAACAAAGGGCCTGCTGGAAAAGTTAAATGAAAAATAGTAAATAAACATTATAATAAAAATACATATTAAAATTACAACTACAAATTAACAAATTTAAAAAAATTAAAATGTACATAAAAAATAAATACAAAAATTAATAAAGATTAATTAAAAACAATATATATATATATATATTCTTCTGACAGCCATAGTTTATACATCTAAAAGTACTGCTGCTTTAATAGGACTTTTCAGTGCTTTTTTTTTTTTTTTTTTCACAGTATAAAAGGGTCTTTATGCATGAAAATATACATCTATCGATCTTTCTAAAATATACATCTATTTGGGTATCCATGGCATCTGGAAAACTTCTGGTGTCAGTCGTTGAAAAACCAGAAACCCAAACACAAGCAGACAAGATCTGCACACATGGAATCAGAGCCTCAACAAGACCAAAACCAGTCGGATCTCTGCTGACTCGCCATTAGCTGTCAACTCTGTGTAACATGTCAACAATATTCACAAAGAGCTCAGTGCAAATGATTCATAAAGCTCACACGCAGCGAGAGGAAAGATCAGGTGTGATGAAGATGGACGAGATGGACAGCAGTGACGAAGAGCTCTGTTCTGATACGATGATGAAATCAGGCTAATGAAAACCCCTGCCGTCATTATCAGAAGCTCTGAATGATGCTTTGACGAGCCTGTCATCAGTTAACGACAGAAACTTCTGAGTCACAAACCTGACTAATTTAGCAGCTCACAAATCACAACACCTCTTCACGCTGAGCAAAACAACTACTGTATGCATGCAACACTCCTAATGCATTTACAACAAAACACACCCACAATGCAGTGCGCCTGACTTGACCTTCCATTTCTAGTGTGATGAATCAAGAATCACAGAATTGGGGCAAAAATACATTATTTATTTCCTTACTACTTATCTATCTGGACATCACATGCTGTATTAAACATGCAACATCAAGAGGTCATGTGACAACAATACAATATACTACTATTTAAGGAAAAAAAAAAGAAACCAAGAAAGAAACAAATTTGATTTAACACTTGATTAAAATAGTATATATATATATATATATATTTATACAATTTATTAGGATATACTACAGTAAGTATAACACTTACTGCAGGCTAAGTGTTTTAAACCGAACGCATGCATGTAATGCACTGGCGAGTGTGTGTGTGTGTGTGTGTGTGTGTGTGTGTGTGTGCTCTTCTGCACCTGGCTATTGAGATGAAAGCAACAGTGTCAGAATAAAGGCCTGTGGCTGGAATCATCAGCTTTATAATCCAGACTGACTGTGATCTACTGCCAGCACAGCTGCACCCAACAACAACACACACACACACACACACACACACACACACACACACTGATATATGTGGTTTATGGGGACTCTCCATAGGCAAAATGTTTTTTATACTGTACAAACTGTATATTCTATCCCCTAACCCTACACCTACACCTAGAAGACTGACCGTAGAAGACGGCCGTTTTCACTAACTGTTATAGCGTCTCTTGCGGCAACACTAAAAATGCACATACTGATATATTTAAATGCAAACGTGAAATCATGCACATCTACAACAGCAAGTTCACATATTTGTATATGTAGTATGTTTCGATCTTATTTGTGCCATCTGCAGATCTGAGGACAATTCTGATTTAGTGAATTGATTTTTATGCAAGCAATAGATCAATTGCAAATATTTCATTATATTATAGCAGATTTTGCCTTATGGATACAAGTGATTCGATCAGATGGAAAGGCATGGTGAAGACCTGAAATAATCTAATTAAGCATAACATAATCAATTATTACAATAATAATCAATAAATTATACAATAAATAATGTATTTAATCAATATTAATACAATAAATAATGTCATATAAATGCAAAACAATGCAAAGTACAATTTTAAAATACATACATAAATACAAATGAAACTAAATAAATTCATTAGTTCAAAATAAAACATTGATAAAATAAAATTGTATTAATTAAAATAAACTAAATAAAATGAATAAAAAATATAAATAAAAACAAATTAATTTTGTTCTAAAAGTGGCAATAATACTATGCATACGCTTAAGTTTAGTTTGAAGCAATTATTAAAATAATAATATTAATAATTATACATATATATAAATATACATAAATGTAACAATTAATAAAATTAGTATTAACATAATCAATAATAATACAAAAAAATAATATGCAATGCGTAATGCAAAGTGATAAATATAAAATAAATATATTTAAAATAAAATAATAAATATGCAATTTAACTAACTAAAAGTTATTTAATTTAAATAAAAATGACTAAAATATATATGACTGGAATGATTGAAATAGATAAGAAATTAATACATTTGACTAATATATTAATGAAAATGGTGACTGGGAAGTTTTGTTCAATGCACATGTAAACAAATATGCGAGTCGGTTTGCAGCGTTTAGGGTTCATATAAACACAACTTTGAGAATCGGACGTCAGACTGGATTCCTGTCTTTGATGAAAATGAGTGCATGTAAACATGTCTACAGTCAGACGATTTCTCTGCATACTACAACAGCACGCTCAAATGTGAGTGAAGAGCATCAGATCAGTGAGTGAACATGACCGTGCGCGGCAGATGAGAGCAGCAGTGTTTGGGTCAGAGACCGAGACTGAGAGCTGTGAACAGAACGCCGCAGAGAGACCATCTGTCTGACGGCCGCGGGGCACTACGACCAGCACCGCTCATGACCGGAGGAGATATTAATAGATAAACTCACCATATGTCACATCACGACACTTTCTGTTAGCGCTGAACGCAAACCTGTCACTATTCAGACCACGGTAACACAGCAGACTGTAGAGTATGTACTGTACAGAAGAAAAAACGTCAAAAAAAGTATCTTCTGCTCACCTAGGCTGCATTTATTTGATCAAAAATACAGTAAAAATTTTGAAATATTTTTTGAATTGAATCTCTGTTAAACTGTAATTTATTTCTGTGATGCGCAGCTGTATTTTCAGCATCATTACTCCAGTCTTCAGTGTCACATGATCTTCAGAAATCATAATAATATGCTGATTTGCTGCTCAAGAAACATTTCTGATTATTATCAATGTTGAAAACAGTTGTGCTGCACAATATTTTTGAGGAAACCGTGATACATTTTAATTTTCAGGATTATTTGATGAACAGAATGTTCAAAATAACAGCATTTATTTACATTAAAAATGTTTTTACTGTTGTTTTTGATCAATTTAATGCATCCTTGCTGAATAAAAGTATATATTAAAAAAAAATCTTAATGACCCAAACTTTTAGTTCAAAAGAACAGCATTTATTTGAAATAGAATTATAAAATTATATGTAAAATTATAAATTTCTTTAATGTGACTTTGATGAATAAAAGTATTAATTCCTTTAAAATACAATATATCTTATTGACCAAAACCTTTATCTTTAGACAAATTTACACATATATATATATATATATATATATATATATATATAATAAAAAATATTTAAATATTTTAAATTGTATTTGTTTACTCCGTATTGTTTTAAACATAAAACATTTTAACATTTTTGTTACATTCATGGGAAAGAAAAAAATTAATTCATGATATATTGTCTGAAAACAATAAATTTTGCAAATGCAACAAATGCAATTTTGCTTGAAGTAAATGCTTTTTTTTTTGTGCGTTTTAAGGAAGTGTGCTAATTATAAAAAAATGTATATGTGAAACAATATGCATTAGGGAACGGTAAACGTTTCAACATTATATGTCACATAAGCTCTCTACGTTATGAGTGCATTGCATTATGGGATACGTTGCATATTTTGCACATTTTTGCAATGCACATTTCCGTGCATACAGAGTTTGCTTTGTGTTATACTATATGTGTATAATTTGCGACGCGTGCATACTGCACGCTACTTTCTTTCAAAATTAATAATTAGTATGGACTTATATGCTTTCCAGGCCCCACTTTTTCTGAACACACACGATTTTTAAGCCATGCAGGCTGCAAAAGAGATGACTAGTGCTTTGTGGGTTTAAAAACGACATGAACTTGTGTGTCTGAGCTCTTACCTTGTGTCTGCACTTCAGGACGACACCGTAAGCTCCTGCCAGAGAAACACAGAGAAACAAACAGGTTTTACTCAAACGTTCACCCAGCTCCACCTGTCTTTGTGAACACGACTCTCAGCAGATGCCAAAACCCTGAGCGTTTTGTGGCTGATGAATGAAGCGAGTGAAGGCGAGGCCGTCACCTAAGCACACAGACGTGACCGAGACAGAGAAACGTTCAGGGAACTGTAAGAACATCCCGTTTTCGGCTTGAGACCTGTGGGACACGAGCACAGCCAACGTGTTTGTTTAATCAGCGGAATTCATTAGAAATCTCATACGAGCGCGTTGAGCCCAAACAATCTGCAAGCTGGCGCTCAGGTGTCTGTAAACGCGAGTGTTTTTGATGGAAGAGTCTGTGCGTCGTGCATTCGCTCCGGTTTTGGCACCACGGATCATATCTGTGGCACAAATCGACTGTCCCGCAGGAGACGCAGAGCTGAGCTCATCCCAAACTCCCAGCCAACAGATCCGGGCCCACATCACGTCACGTTCACCACAACCTGCTCGATGTGAAGAGATACACAGCGGCTTACAGTGTACATTAGAGCTGCTTTGTGATGGACAGAATCATAATCATGATTATTTTGGTCATTGCTGAGTTGACGATTATTAATCATTGACTCGTTCACGCATCGTGCATTTAATTAACTTTTTTTTTAAATGTTAAAAAAATAAATAAAAAAATAAATCTTAATGACCCCAAACTTTTGTTTGCACATGTAGCCTATATATATATATATATATATATAGATTTGTACATATTATATCTTCACATTGTTTATGCATTATATCTTATCATATATATATATATATATATAAGATCAAATCAAAATGAATAATAATCACTTCCACCTACTGAAAACTACTAAATACTGAATTAAGGACCAATTAAATAAAACAATACATAAAGGACCAATTAAGAGCACGTCACTAAAACTATTAAAAATCATTTTCATTAAATGAAAATGACATAAAATAACTATAAAAATATGTATCGCATAAAAAACTTAAACCTAAACACAAATGAGAAATGCTGACAACTAACGCAAATAAAAGAAGGTTGATAAGTTAAAGACGACAAATTACTAAAACAAACTAAAATACAACAAAAAATAATGTAAAGCTAGGCAGAAATATTTTGTGAAAAATAATGAAAAATGACAAAAACACTAAAATGTTAAAAAAACAAATTAAAACTGAAAATATAAAAATAAAAGCTAATAAATATTAATAAATACTATAATAGTATATAAACAATACTAAAATAACTCTGGATGACACTGGGGTTTTATTATTTGAAAAATGAAAGAACAAAGAGTCAGAAAGAAGCTAAAAGAGGCAAACAGTCGTGAAAGTCTGAAATAAATATGCAAACAAATTCACTTTAAACATAGACAGATTCTTCCAGACAGGCGCTGGTTTGAATGCAGACAGATTTCAAGGCAGAACAGAAGAACATTTTGATGGAGAGGAGAAATCTGGATTAACTGAAGAACTCAAAGCTTTAGCTTGATTTTTTCCCCCAAAAAAGATGATTCATATGATTAACGATGATGGACTCACTGATTCATATTCTGAGATAAGAAGACGTTAAGATTTGATTATTTCACTGTCATGAATAATGAAAAGAGAAAGACGTTTAAGATGGATCGGGATAGCTTTTACTGCAGGAGACCATGAGAGAGAAAAATCAGACATTAATGCGCTTTAATATCTTAATTAGACAGCAATATGGAGATTTATGAAGTACCCTATTATTATTATTATTATTATCTACAACTAAAACTAAAACTGTTCAAATCATTTTGACTTAATTGAAATGTAGGTGAAATAAAATAAAAAATACATATCAGATGAAAAACTTACTAAAAAGCACTAAAATTGCTAACCAGAAATAAATAAAAAAACTAAAACTGAAATAAAAATAAATAAATCTCCATATAAAATGGCAAAAGCAGATAAAATTACTAACATTTTAACTGAAACTAACAATGAAAACTGAAATGATATAAAATTCATTTAAAGCTACTTCAAAATACCAAAAAATATAAAAGCATATGAATAATACTACAAAATAAAACATGATATTTTAGTATTATTTATATACTATTATAGTATTTTTACTTTTATTTCATTAATATTTTTATTTAGTTAATTTTACCAATTTTAGTACAACTTAAACTTATTTTACTTCATTTCATTTAGATGCAAGTTTTTAATCTAATATTTATTACCTAATATTAATTATTAATATTCTTATTTTAGCTTTATTTCAATTAACAAAAACAATTCTTAATAGTTTTTTTTCCTCTGGAGTTTCAGTAGAGATCTCAACAATGTCTCAGATCTGCTCACGATACCCACAATAAAAAGTCAGAGATCTCAAGATGATTTTATAATTAACCGGACTATTTTTATTTCTCTAACTCTGCAAACAAAGCTGATACTTAAAACATAACTGAGCTGCTGAGCTTGAAAAGAGCAATAAACTCTTCCTCTGGGATCATTTGAATCCTTTGTTTCTCTGAGTCACATTATTTATCCTCTACTTCACAAATGCGATGACATCAGCTGCACTGATGCAAAAGGAGAGGAACACACACACACACACACTCGCGCTGTGAGCATCCTGTGGTGAGACGGCCTGCGTGATGCACATGATCGGCCAGCATCTCCTGAACTCACTGTGTGATAAAGACGTGATGCTGGTAAACTACGCTGAAACCGCCACAGGAGTCTGCCATGTGACTGCTAAACCCCGCCCACTCCTCTGCCTCAGCCAATCAGGAGGAGAGCCACACACGCCTCGACCAATCCGCTGAGGACAGATGATGCGTCCTGCGAGTGTATGACAAGGCAGTGATTCTCCAGACTCGTGTGAAACAGGCTAATCTTCACGACGTGTGTAGCTTAACCTGCTTTTTCCAGAGCCGGAATAGAAAAAAAGAAGAAAAACGAGGCCATAAAGGTGGAACTATGTGACCTGTTTTTACAGGAGCAACAGTCACAGAGACTTCCTCAGCATTTGTTTTCGATTTTTCCTGAATAAGGAGAACATTCAATGAGGACTCAGTGTGAAAATCACTAATAGGCCAAAAGCTTTCTTGAAGTCTTCCTGTGATGTTCATACACGTTTGGAAGTCATAATTATGATCATATTTTGGACAGTTAAACTGGGCACTTTCATGTAAATATGGCAAAATGTGACCCTGGACCACAAAACCAGTCATAAGGGTCAATTTTTAGTACAATATAGTATAGTACAGTGCAGTGTAGTACAGTACAGTACAGTACCGTGCAGTGCAGTACAGTACAGTACCGTGCAGTGCAGTATAGTATAGTATAGTACAGTACAGTATAGTACAATATAGTACAGTACAGTACCGTGCAGTGCAGTATAGTATAGTACAGTACAGTACAGTATAGTACAATATAGTATAGTACAGTGCAGTATAGTACAGTACAGTACCGTGCAGTGCAGTGCAGTATAGTACAGTACAGTGCAGTGCAGTATAGTATAGTACAGTACAGTACAGTGCAGTACAGTACAGTGCAGTGCAGTGCAGTGCAGTATAGTATAGTATAGTATAGTACAGTACAGTATAGTATAGTATAGTATAGTTAGTACAGTACAGTACAGTACAGTACAGTATAGTATAGTACAGTACAGTACAGTATAGTATCGTACAGTACAATACAGTACAGTACAGTATAGTATAGTATAGTATAGTATAGTATATCAATGATACTAAAATAACACTAATTGGAACAACATGAGGGTGTAAATGGGAATAAATATTGTTTGGGTGAAATGTCCTTTTAAAAATAATGCATTGGGCGATAGATGTGTAGAAGTTTGTGAATGACAGACATTTCAGTTCCATGTGGGCCTGATTATAATCAAAACCAATTAACTTCCATCACGCTCCTCTGAAAACCCAGACTTTCCCTCTTAGGACATTCATGTGCACTCATCTCGTAAACACCATCATTCGAAGATCACCTGAAGGCAGAAATATACTGGCATGTCTCAACCAAATCAACTGGCTTTCAATTAGCATTGAGCGGCGAGAGGATAAGCAAAGAAGTCAGGATGGGAACGGAAGAATATGAGAGAGGAGAGCACAGCCGAGAGGAGATTAAACTACTGATGGCCAACAGAGAGAAACTGATCTACTGACAGCAGAACACACATCTGAGAGCATCAGTTAATACACTACCATTGTTTATACACTATTTTGTGTTCATCTGGATTATATTACACAATGACCTTTATAATTATCATCTCTCTCCTGAACCGTGGGCCACTTTCCGTCTGAAACGGATTAGCTGGAGTCACAGATCAACAAAAATCCCCTAATAAAGATCATTATTTATTTACCAAATACCTTAAGACCTTGTGAGTGAATCTTAAGGTAAAATATAAAAAAGATATATGTTATAGTTATCACCATGTTTCCCCAGCTGATCGATTACATCAAGAAATGCAAACATTTTTTTTGTATTGTAAGTATTCTGAAATGTTATAAGTAAATATGCGCTAATTTGCATACATTTCCAGAAAATAAATCTGAACACTGGATAAAGCCAGGTTCAAAATTTCTGTTTGATTTTGTTGACAAATTAGAGTTAAAGGTTTTTACTGAAGGGATTTTGTATTGCTCTTTTTATCAGTCCATAAATCAGAAAATACTGTCAACAGCCAGAAGAAAATCCATTTCCACCATGCTGTTATGAATAAAATGTTATAGAAATCAGTCTGAATGAAATATGAACAAACTGCACAGTAAAAACCTTCAGAATATAGAGAGGAATAAAACTGCTAAGTTTGGTGTTTGTAAGTGCTTCTGAAGTGGAGAAAAAACTTTTAAAGGTATGGATTGTAATTGAAATCTAAAGACGCAAATAGATCAAATACAATAAAATAAACACTTACATGTGTATTTTGGATGTTTTTTCCCACTAGTCTGCAAAAATATTCTGTTTTCACTAAAATGCCAATGAAATTAGACAGAAAGTATGAAAGAAATAGTAAATGATGATAATACAGAAAAAATTACCATGTTTGTAGGAGTAAAATGTTATATAAATCAATTTGAATGATATATGAACAAACTCCTCAGTAAAAACCTTCAGAATATAAATAGGAATAAAACTGAGTTTGGTGTATGTAAGTGCTGCTGAAGTGGAGAAGAAAACTTTTAAAGATATGTATTGTAATTGAAATCTACAGACGCAAATAGATAAAGTGTAATATAACAAACACTTAAATCTGTATTTTGGATGTTTCCTTTCCATTAGTCAGAAACAACACTTTATCAGCCCAAATAGTGCACAATCTTAAAAGTGACCAATGCATGTTTTTGCCTATTTTATGATGACAGATTTTTGGCAATGTGACATTATTTTCACACCCCAAAATTGCATTATTGCAATGCAAAAAATATCTGTAAGATAAGATAAACTTGGACAAATTCTCATTAACATGAGCTAATAAAACAGCATCATAAAAATAATTAGCAAAATGTTGTTTAATTTTCAGAAAGCCACATTTCAGGACAAATTAACTTCCTAAAAGTATTGAATATCAGCTACGCACTTACAATTTTACTTAACAGTTTATTTAATAAATCAATATATCAATAGTTTAAACAGAATTGGTAGAATTAGGGGTCATTTACACACAACACGTTTTTGCATTCAACTGCACTGTTTTTCCATCATTTTTCTATGTAAATACATGTTAGATGGATGTCTTTGAACGCTGAACCCACGTCTCGCATCTTTTGCAGCATCTTGCGCATGACTAAAAATTCTAAAAATGCATGTTAAAAGATGGCAAATTTTCTCTACACCTTGTGGTTTTTTACCTATTAAACTCCCCTGCGTCTCATGTTTTCAATTTAAATTTTTTAAAGTTTTCAGGTTGCCGTTACTCTCACATCTTATAATTTAGTTATTGTTGGTTTCATGAAATGCAAATTACACATAAAAGTTAATTAATTAATTTTTGTTTTAAAATATTTTTATTACAAATTAATGGATGTTGTTTACAAGATCATTTTAACATATCAAAATACAACTGGCATTATATAGTGTAATCGGAATTTCAATTTAAATTTTTTAAAGTTTTCAGGTTGCCCTGTTACTCTCACATCTTATAATTTAGTTATTGTTGGTTTCACAAAATGCAAATTACACATAAAAGTTAATTAATTAATTTTTGTTTTAAAATATTTTTATTACAAATTAATGGATGTTGTTTACAAGATCATTTTAACATATCAAAATACAACTGGCATTATATAGTGTAATCGGAACAACATAATTTTTGCAACCCCAGAGTCCAGATAATTTACAAATGATTCACAAAAATAGTCAAAAATATTAAAAATAGTCCATCCTAGAATTATTTATATTTGTTATTTCAGTGGCATTAAGCCCATTAGCGTCTCATGTTTTTAAAAACGCAAAAATGCTTTCTTTGTGAATGGCCTTTTAATGTGCATCACTGTCATGAAAACAATGTCACAATGCAACAATTGTGACATTGTGACAAAAGTTTTCATTTTCTTTAGGCAATATGTAATTTCTTATTTTGGGGTTCAATATGACCCCGGCTTTACAGTTTTCATGATATTCACCCTTAAGACTCATTGTGAGAAAGCACACATCTTACCCAAGGATCACACCACCAGCCCTCCTCAACACACACACACACACACACACACACACACACACACACACACACTCGCTGTTAGTGGGGCATCAGAGTGTGAGAGATAGATGAAGGGGTAAAAATAACCTGATCCCCTCGAGACTTTTACCACACCCTCATACAAAATGTACAGAGAGATAGAGAGCGAGAGTCTGCAGGTCGACTTCACACACCTCAACACTCACGTCCCTACAATACATTGAATCGCCGGAAGACGTACATTCCAGCACATTCATAAGTCATGACCAAGATCTTTAAAAATGCAACGTTCATGTTAAATATAAAGACCTTGATTGAATATTGCAGAATAGAGACAAAGAGATGCACTACCCATCAAAAGTTTGAGGTCGGTAAGATTTTTTTTTGGACTCTTCTGCTCACCGAGACTGCATTTATTTAATCAAAACACAGTAAGAACAGTAAAATAGTGAAATATTATTACAATTTAAAATAGCTGTTTTCTATGTGAATATATTGTAAACTGTAATTGATTTCTGTGATCAAAGCTGAATTTTCATCATCATTACTGCAGTCTTCAGTGTCACATGATCTTCAGAAATCATTCTAATATGCTGATTTGCTGCTCAAGAAACATTTCTGATTATTATCAATGTTGAGAACAGTTGTGCTGCACAATATTTTTGTGGAAACCGTGATACATTTTATTTTTCAGGATTCACAGATGAATAGAAAGTTCAGAAGAACAGCATTTATTTGAAATATTGTGTAACATTAGAAACTTTATCAATTTAATCTACACTTGCTGAAAAACAGTAATTTCTAAAATAAATAAATAACACTCTTACTGACCCCAAAATTTTGAACAGTACAGTATATGGGTACAATAAAATAAAATGCCTTATTAAATGTATTAAAGACGTATTAAAGAGGTCATTCAATTGCTTTTCAGTCAGAACTACTCGATGAGGTACGTAATGTAAAATAAATATCGACAAGCAGAACAGTATATTCTTCTTTGTACACAAATTTCCACTTAAAAACATACTGACACCGCTGTGCAATTTTGAGTTTTCTTCCATGCCAGGATATTATTCTGCCAAAAGAAAAACGCAAGTCACTGCACACTTTGTCAGAATGAAATTACGACCAAAATCAGGTTCCTCAGACTGTGATCGGACAACTTTGACTCAACTTCACTCAGATTCAGAGAAAATAGGAGTGAATTCAATTCCGCTTTCACTGCTCTATTTCAGATAAAGTGCCCATAAAGACTGCATAAAAACAAAACAGTCATGTGTTAATGCATTTGCAATGTCTGACATAAAAAAACAAGACAAAAAATGAATCGTTTTTGCAGCTTAGTCTCAATAAGAGTTCTTTTTGACCTGAGTTTGGCAAGTTCTCATGCTACATCAAACTCTTATTTCAGAAGATCAAGGAAAATTAGATTTTTCATGATGTGACCCCATTAAGTGCTTCAAGAAACAAGGACATAAAAAGCATTTGTGACAAATGATGGAAGAATACAGGAGGAAAAAAGGATTTAGTGCATGAATTGTTCCTTTATCCTGTATTTTCCGCATCATTTCTCAGTTTCACCTGGTTTTTTCAGTCTGGTATGGTCTGCCGGTACTCACCTTCCCCCACAATCCCAAGAACCTCAAACCTGTGCATCACATCACTGGAGGCTGGGTTCCTCATCCAGTCAAACGGCCGCCGGGCGACAGAGGAGGAGCTCACGGGGGCGAGCAGTCATCGTGGTTACGGGCTGGCATGGGGCGGCCTGGTGTGGAATCATGGGAAGGAGCGGATCACTGAGAGCCTTTGAGCATGATGATGTCCGTCACACACACACACACACACACCTGCACCTGAGGAAACACACAAGACACATCATCTAGATGTTTCAATAACAGGGCATTGCTATGCTGTTGCTAAGGTGTTCTGAGTGGTTTCTAGTGCATCGCTATGTGGTTGCTAGAATATCAGATATCTGCCAATGAAAGAAAGAAAGAAAGAAAGAAAGAAATGCCAAAACCTAATACAAAATATCTGTCAAAACTGATAAATAAATATAAATATAAATAAATAAATAATGCCAGAAATGTCAAATATGTGTCAAAACAAACAAATAATTAGATAAATAAATAAAGCTGGAAATGTCAAATACCAGCCAATACTAATCAATCAATCTGCAAATACCAAGTAAAATAAATAAATAAATGAATAAATAAAGCTGGAAATATCAAATATCTGCCAACACCGATAAATAAATGAATAAAAGAATGAATTAATGAATAATAAATAAATAAATATTGCCAGAAATATGAAATATCTGACAATACTAATAAATAAATAAATAAATAATGCCGGAAATATGACATACCTGCCAATACCGACCGAAATACCCGGCAAAACCGATTTGAAATTGCCTTAAAAAATTAAATATTGAATAAATAAAATATTGCCAGAAATATTAAATATCTGCCAATAACGATTAAAATATAAACAATATTGCCAGAAATATCAAATATCTGCCAATAACAATTAAAAAAAGAAAGGGAAAAAAACCAAATATTGGCCAAAATAAATAAATAACTAAATATTGCTGGAAACATCAAATATCTGCCAATGCAGATCAAATCAATCAATTAATAAATAAAATATTGCCAGAAATATCAAATATCAGACTAAATAAATAAATAATAATGAGCGAATGAATGAATATTACCTGAAATATCAAATATTTGCCAATATCGATAAAAAAAAAAACCGATATGGAGTCAATTTACTGTGCGTCTCTAATACAGTTTATACATGACATCATCTGTTTACGGTGGTGCCAGAAAACCAGCATATTTGCTTCAGAAAGGCTCTGCATGGTAAAGGTTCGTCGGTTTTAATTTAGGGCTGGACAACCTGTTTGTCCAAACCATGGAAGGCTAGAAACCATTCTGGTAACCTGTTTGAGCACAATCATTATTTTTGCCAATATATTTGGTGATGAATAAACTGACAAAAAAAGATGATGTGATTTTCCTGGAGCATCTCGTTTCAATCAGATGTCCATGTGGTGTTTCTGGGTGTCAGAACTGCACTACTCACAAACAGATGGATGTCTTTATGTTCAGTCTGCATTTGAGCGTGTTTCCGCTGGCATAGAGTTACTGCATGTCATCACCTTAGACCAAAACGGCAACAAATCAGCGGTGAACTGAGGTCTGGGACTCGCGAGACAGACACGTCACATCACATCAGTGTGATTACACTGACAACACAGATCAGGAAAACAAGCACACTTTCACTAATGTCACACACACAGACGACTGCGTCAACATGACATGACGATCACATTATGATGGGTAGTTCATCTGCGATTGCTTCATTTTGCGTCTGTCCTGAGCCAAACGAACGAAAGAGTAGAAGAGACTCAGGAGGTGAAATACTCATTTTTATATAGATGGATTTTATTTTTATTTTTATTTAGATGGATTATAATGATTTTCTAATAAGCTTGAAATATCAAATATTTGCCAATATTGATTAAAATAAATCAATAAATATCCCCCAAAATATAAAATATCTGCAAATACCAAATAAATAAATAAATAAATAACCCCAAAATTTAAAATATCTGTCCATACAGATTAAAAACATTTATTAATTAATATTGCCAAAATATGAAATATCTGCCAAACACATTAAAGAATAATTCTTGCACAAAATGTGAAATAGCTGACAATACCAAATAAATAAATAAATACCACACAAATTGTGAAATACCAATACTGATTAAAAAATAATTAATTAAATATTGTCAGAAATATCATATATCTGCCAAAACATTAAAATCAGTAAATGATCAATAAATACATAAATATTGCCCAAAATATCTGAAGCTTAAAAAATTTAAATAAATAAATAAATAATCACCCAAAATAAGAAATATCTGTCAGTACAGATTAAAAAACAAATAAATGTTGCCCAAAGTATTAAATATATGCCAATACAACTTAAAAAATAATTAAATAAATAAACAAATAAATAAATAAATATCGCCAGAAATATCAAATATCTGCAAATACCGATAAGTAAATGAATAAATAAATTAATATAATTTTTTTTTTTTATCATATCAGGAGGTGAAATAATCATTTTGATTTCTCATAATTTAGATTTAGCTCCATTATAATAATTTTCTAATTCAGAATATGAATGAACCTGTTTGGAGAATTTGACAAATGAAAATGTAACATTTTAGGTTTAATATATTTTATTAGTCTTAAGTTTTACTTCAGTTTTAGTTTTTATTTCCATCAAGTAAGTAATTATATTGCTTCATCTTATTTCTGTTGAACATTATCCATTTAATAAAGTTTATTCAATAAGTTCTCAAGGACTAATATTTATTTTTTTTTTTTTTTTACAGCCAAAGTAAGTTCAAGAAATGGATTTCCGTCTTCGTGACCCTTGATGAAGCTCTCTGAGAGAGTGAATGCCGCGGCTCAGAGCTCGACGCAGATCCTCCCGTCACATCCCGTCTCCAAGAGTGCATCGTGCACAGACAAATGAACAATAAAAATGCCAAAGCTGCCTGATTTTTTTACTGTGTATGAGCTCTGAACTCGGACTAATTCAATCAAGCCTCTCTGAAAAGAGCTAAAATACAGCAGTCAGTCTATAAATGTCAGAAATAGCAGACCAGCAAACGCTTGGGCTGAAGAAAATTGCAGTTTTGCAGCACAAACGCTTTCGGCTGTGAGTCTGCCACAGATTTGGTTAAGAATGGCGAGAGGTTTCTGAGCGGACATCAAAAACGGGGGGTTCAAAGGAGATTTGAGTGTGACGTTCGGCCGGTCAGGCAGCCTGTTACTGCTCACGAAGCTAGAAACAAACGAATCTTCTTTGAGGTGTTCTGGTTTTAAAGCACATCTGACTGGACGACACCGACTGAAACACATCTAAACTCACTGTGTGTTTCTGGGTTCAGTCCCACAGAATGAGAACACGTAAGGAGGACGAGGGGGAAAAATGACAGAGAGACGACTATAAACGCCTTCAGAAGAGAAAACAATGACCGGCCTTCTGAAATCATTTGCATTTCTGCTTGTTTTCAGAGATTTTTGTAATTCCTGAAAAGGCTATGCTTTGTCCAACTGACACTGCGTTTCTTTATTTGTGTGAAAGTGTTTGTCTTTTCCGATCAGACTTGAGAACAGTTCATTTTACTTGCTTATTACACTTGTATTTTAAAGCTCAACTGCGTCTTTTCAGTTTTAAATAAGGGGTTTCAAACAGGTTTCCCGAACACTCCCCACATCTGCCATTGTTTAGCCAAACAGACAGTCCTGCCCCAAACTCGTGCCATTGGTCGAGTCAATAAGGGCCATCCAAGATTAGGATGAGTTTGTTTCTTCATCAGATTTGGAGAAATGTAGCATTGCATCAGTGTCTCAGCAATGGATGCTCTGCAGTGAATGGGTGCCGTCAGAATGAGAGTCTGATAAAAACATCACAATAATCCACAAGTAATCCACAGCACTCCAGTCCATCAGTTAACATCTGGAGACGACAAAAGCTGAAACAAATCCAGCATTAAGACGTTTTTAACTTCAAATTGTTTCTTCCAGCCAAAAATGAGTCCATAATTCATAATAAAAAGTCCAGTGAAAAAGTTTTCCTGTTGTCTCTCACATCAAAATCCAGCCACATATTTGTTTAGAGCTGTTTAAACGGTGCTTGATCTGTGCAGATTTCTCTCCTGA
>NW_015548197.1:112001-114085 GCF_001515605.1 Sinocyclocheilus anshuiensis
TCACCCTCAGGCCATCCAACATGTAGATGAGTTTGTTTCTTCATGGGAACAGATTTGGAGAAATGTAGCATTGTCACTTGCCCACCAATGGATCCTCTGCAGTGAATGGGTGCCGTCAGAATGAGAGTCTGATAAAAACATCACAATAATCCACAAGTAATCCACAGCACTCCAGTCCATCAGTTAACATCTGGAGACGACAAAAGCTGAAACAAATCCAGCATTAAGACGTTTTTAACTTCAAATTGTTTCTTCCAGCCAAAAATGAGTCCATAATTCATAATAAAAAGTCCAGTGAAAAAGTTTTCCTGTTGTCTCTCACATCAAAATCCAGCCACATATTTGTTTAGAGCTGTTTAAACGGTGCTTGATCTGTGCAGATTTCTCTCCTGATTCACACCAGAACACTTTTTCACTGGAGGAAGCGTTATTATGGATTATGGACTCGTATTTTAGTTAAAAACGTCTTAATGCTGGATTTGTTTCAGCTTTTCTCTACACAAAACATTAATTGGTGGACTGGAGTGGTGTGGATTATTGTGATGTTTTTATCAGCTGTTTGGACTCTCATTCTGACAGCACCCATTCACTGCAGAGCATCCATTGCTGAGACACTGATGCAGTGCTACATTTCTACAAATCTGATGAAGAAACAAACTCATCCTAATCTTGGATGACCTGAAGGTAGGGCTGGGCGATAAAACAATACCGATAATTATCGTGATATAATTTTCCTCGATAAAACGATAACAAGAGTTCAATAAATGTACGCAATGATACAGTCAGAAGCTTTTCAATCTACAAATCATCATAATTTACCAAGGATTTACTGTAGTAACACTGACTGCACCATGGTTTTGTGGCAGAAATGTGGAACACTCATATCAAATGTTATTACATTATTAATGTAGACATGTATTAAAGAAATAATGGAATTACGGTATTTTTTGTGATTAAGCTATAGCGTTTGTGCATTTATGCTAAATGTATTTATACAGCTGTTACAAATACTTTCAAACGAATACAAATACAAATACTTAGAAACTATATAGTTATATTTTTACCATGGTATTGAGGTGCTGTATGTGTGGTTTAAATTTGGTTATCATGATCTAAATGTATTCTACTATGAAAGAGCAATGGTTAATTTTAATAAAACTCAAACTGTCAGAATAATTACATTTCACCTTATAAAAACGAGGTTGTTACAATATTTACAGATGTTACTGTTTTTGATAATGAACATAAATTTACATCTGCATCCAAACAAGAGACAAATCTAATTGTCTAAGAGACAAATGACTGGAAAAGTGTAAAGAATTCAAAAACGTGACGTGTTTGTCATGTTCTGACCATAAAGAGTAGTTTAAAACCACAATTAATGGTCAAAAAAATAAAAGAATAAAAAAAAATGTTACATTTTTAATTTTAATTTTAATTGTAATAACCTAGAACACTGTCTAAGACTCGATCATGGCTGCTCTGTTAATTCCTCGTCATCAGTTAGGAACCTAGGTGTGCTATTTGATAGCAATCTTTCCTTTGAAAGCCACGTTTCTAGCATTTATAAAACTGCATTTTTCCATCTCAAAAATATATCTAAATTACGACCTATGCTCTCAATGTCAAATGCAGAAATGTTAATTCATGCGTTTATGACCTCAAGGTTAGATTATTGTAATGCTTTATTGGGTGGTTGTTCTGCACGCTTAATAAACAAACTCCAGCTGGTCCAAAATGCAGCAGCTAGAGTTACACACGAACACATTTCTAATATTCAAATTGATTAAAGGATTGTTAGGCTGCATTAATTAGGTCAATTGGAACCGGGAATACTTCCCATAACACCCAATGAACTTGTTACATCGTAAGAAGAATGGCATCTATGCTAATATTAGTCTGTTTCTCTCTTATTCCGAGGTCACCGTAGCCACCAGATCCAGTCTGTATCCAGATCAGCACCTAGAAAGGACCTCTACAGCCTTGAATTTCAGCAGAGACCAGGACAACTAGATGAGCCCCAGATACAGATCCCCTGTAAAGACCTTGTCTCAGACGGCCACCGGGACAAGACCACAGGAACC
>NW_015548197.1:114660-117352 GCF_001515605.1 Sinocyclocheilus anshuiensis
ATGGTGGGTCAGCACCTAGAGACGGCCTCTACAGCCCTGAAAGACAGCGGAGACGAGGACAACTAGATGAGCCCCAGATACAGATCCCCTGTAAAGACCTTGTCCCTTCGTCTCAGATGACCACCGGGACAAGACCACTGGAACCAGATGAGTCCTCTGCACAATGTGACATTGCTGCAGCCTGGAATTGAACTGCTGGTTTTGTCTGGCCAGAGGAGAACTGGCCCCCCGACTGAGCCTGGTTTCTCCCAAGGTTTTTTCTCCGTTCTGTCACCGATGGAGTTTTGGTTCCTTGCCGCTGTCGCCTCTGGCTTGCTTAGTTGGGGACACTTAATTTCCAGCGATATCGTCGACTTGATTGCACAGATACTATTTAAACTGAACTGAGCTGGATGATGACATCACTGAATTCAATGATGAACTGAATTTTTTAACTGAAAATTGAGTGTTTACCATTGTCCTTTTGCATTATTGAAACACTATTTTCCTATTTGATACTGTAAAGCTGCTTTGACACAATCTGTATTGTTAAAAGTGCTATATAAATAAAGTTGACTTGACTTTTGATAATTTTGATAATTTTTTTGGTCATATTGCCCAGCCCTTACCTGAGGGTGAGGACATTTTCACAAATTGTATTTTTGGTTGAACTATTGCTTTAAACTGGAATAAAAGATTGTATTTTAACATCCAAATAAAATGACACACTTCACCTTAAACTTCATTCAAATAAGAGGTTGTTTTGAAGTAAACCCTGCAGAATAATGCACCTGAAAGAGAGGTTAACAGAGGACTCTTCTCTAAGAGCTGAAGAGAATCAATGACTTCCGTCCACAGACACAAAACACCCATTAACTCGTCAAAATCAGAGGAATGAGAGTCATTTAAGAGGAATGAGAGTCATTTAAGAGCAGGGTGTTAACCAATTAGAAGCTACGTTTATGAAATCACTGCCACGCATGAGAAGAAAAAGAAGATGCTGTAAAACTTTCATTTTCATTTTGTCAGGTCCATTCATTCCCTGATAATGAAACCCAAGATCTTTGTGTTGCTAGTGTCAAGTTTTACTGTTTGAGAAATGCTTTTCAAAAAAAAATTATAATAATAATAATTTGAACAGCAATCTTGGCACCTAACATTACGTTGTTAAAAAATAGTAATAATGAAATTTACAGTAAAAAAGGCAGCTGTGGTTGCCAATTTTATGCATTTAACTTAAATTTACAGTAAAAAAATATTTCATTAACTGAAATAATGTTAATATACCAAAATACTAAAACCTGTTTTGTAACAACTAAGTAAAAACTAAAAAGAAACAAACATAAAAACGTAAGAAGAAACTGATAAAATAAACAAAATTATTTAAATGAAAAAGCATCAAATGTGTCACACCGAATGTAAATTTTTTTTTACTTTTTCATCTCCAAAAAATTAAAATAAACATTTACAGTTAAATTTACACCATTTAGACAAGTAGTAGATTAAATTTAGAATTTTGTCTTTGAACTTCCGTTTTTGCATTTCTATGGCATCGCTGTTGAAGTGGATTTATAGTGTAGACTTAACTAAAGTTATCAAGTCCATAATGTTTGAATCGGATGTCAAATGTCAGTAGACCTGGACGATTTTAAAACGAGCGGTTCATTCATAAATTCGTACGACCTTACCATAACGCTGGGGAAATACAACCGGAAGACAGAAGACGAAGAGCAAGGAGCTGAAAAGGGGCGGGGCTACATAAAGTCTAAATCAAATTTGAGTTACAGACATTCAATTCTGTTTTTTGTTTCACTTAGAGCACTTTTAAGTTCCTAAGGCTTTTTTTTTCTTTTTGTGATATCACAACAAAACATGTCTTAGCATCACATGCCTGTTATCTATAGATTTAATTTATTTATTCTCATCCAGAACTTGAAATTTCTATTGTAATTTCCGAACAAGCTGTAATTCAGTCAAAATTATGCAAAAAGTGTGAAAACATGACTTAATTAGGTGCATTTTGCCTACATAAAACTGTATCCGTGACATTAGGATGTCATGATTCAATTCCAAACAAATTTTAAACATAATTCCCATCGCACAATGTGACACAAAAAAACATGATTTGAGATGTGCTGGAAATGACAGGATTGTCATGCGATACATGTACTGTTCACTGTACACAAATACAATTAACCTGTGAGAGTGTTTTAACCCTCAAGCATCCTCCTGGACAAATGTGGGCAAAATCATTTTGTTTTTTTAATAGTTTCCTTAATCTGAGCGGTACAAGACTTGGCTACTTTTCCTAAGTTTGCCACCTGAACACACACACACACACACACACACACAAAATGAACTCGATTCAACAAAGTTAAGTGGTTGAATAAAAAACAAAAACCTCCTTAATTTGTCCTTCATGGACAAAAGTGGGCACCCATAGGAAATGAATGGGAAATACTGTAATTCAGAGCATTTTTTTTTTATTTGTCCAATAGGAATCAATTAAGCCAACACAATGCAGATCATACATACACATAAATGAAGGGGTGAGCCTATACAACATTCTCAATGTGCCACACACTCACACACAAACAAAGCATTGAATGAGCCTATAATACAGGTTTGTTTGGTTTTTTTTGGAATGTTCCAATCACCCACTGTGCACACACACAAACACACACACACACAAACACACACACACACAAACACA
>NW_015548197.1:117420-119389 GCF_001515605.1 Sinocyclocheilus anshuiensis
ACCCTCTCTCACACACACACACACACACACACACACACACACACACACACACACAAACACACAAACACACACACAAACACACACACAAACACAAACACACAAACACACAAACTCACACTTCAAAGTCAGATCAAAGTCCTACTGCAAGATTTGTTGATGATTCCAAACAAAACATGTCTGAAACATGCCAGTTGCTATGGTTTATTGTTTATTCTTAGCAGTTTGGTACCATTTTACTTTGAGTTATTGAAATGTGATGTTTTTTGTTAAAAATAAATGATTACTCTGTCTCCTACTTTGTCTTTTCCTTATAGCATGGTCAGATTTGTCTGTAAGCATATTTTGGCATCTTTGTTTACTCTCACCCAACACAAATGTGTTTGTTTTTTTTAATTCTACAATTTTAACTTGTGACTAAATCTAAAACTTAAGAGGTTAAGTTCGTTACCACAATTGGCTTATATTTCAACCATTATATTTATACATGCAGCCAAATAGTGGCTATTGATATTTTTGATGCAACCAAAGTTTTAGGTTTTGGCTGTCTGAACTTACTGGAATTATTTTTTTAGTGAAGTAAAAGAAATATTAAATATAGCAAAAACAAGCATATCTTACATTGAAAAAAAAAAGGTACATTTAGAGGTAAATAAATCAAACAAACACCAAAATAATGCATAAATTGATCGTTTTTCTTTTTTTATCAAAGATAGTAATATGACATTTAATTAAAAGAAAAAAAAATGGGATCACACCTGAGACCTTCCTAGCCAAATGTATCCACGAAGGACCAGTTAAGGGCTGCTTTCCGAAGGATGCTTGAGGGTTAAGAGTACTTAAGCAGCATTAACTGAAGAAACACCCTGCAAACAATCCCTGATCTGAGAAAGAAGTACTAGAAATAAACCAGTAGACTGGTGTGATGCTTCTGTGTTCACTGACAGACAGGAGCGCATCTCGCTTCACGGCTCGGTGTCTGCGTGTGTTTCTGTGCTTCTGCGTCGCAGTGAAGCTGCTCCGCGCTGCGTGGGAGTCACACGCACATAGAAACACGGAGCTGAACCGCACTTCCAGCACAGCAGCCCTGACACACTGTAATTATAACAACACACAAATACCACAACACCGCAGTATAACAGCATGTCAGAGCGCTGCGCTCAAATCACGCACGCGTCAGAAAATGAGCCGAGTACTCACGCGTTCCGGTGGTCAACCGCGCAGCCAGCGCACAGCAGCCTGACACACTGTAATTATAAAGCACACAAACACCACAACACTGCAGCAAAGCGCTGCAGTCAAGTCACGCACCACACGGCCGAAACTCAGCGGCGTCGCGGGAGCGGATCACAAAACGAGCCGTGTACTCACGCGTTCCGCTGATCTGGACGCGGGTCATTCACTCACATCCCCAAACGCGCCCAAGAAACGCACCGCTGCGCGTCAACCCGCACGCGACGACAGCAACAGTTTCCAGACTGGCGTCATTGGAGCCGATTCCAATGATCAACGTTGGTTGCAGACACGCCCCTTCTGGGATTTAAACCAATCAGAAGACCAGCAGCTCAATGTGGGCGTGGCACACAGCAACATCATAGACAGAACCACTGTAATATGATGCATTTTTATAAAAAAAAAATAAATTACTAAATAATTATTCAATAATACAATATAATATAATATAATATAATATATGTAGGGCGAAATAATGATTATTATTATTATTATTAATGATAATGATTATTTAGTATTTACTTTTCACATTTCAGTTAATTTTTAAATAATATAATATAATATATGTAGGGCGAAACAATGATTTATTTAGTATTTACTTTTCACATTTCAGTGAATATAATATATGTAGGGCGAAACAATTATTATTATTATTATTAATGATAATGATTATTTAGTATTTACTTTTCACATTTCAGTGAATTTGTAAATAATATAATATAATATAATATAATATAAT
>NW_015548197.1:119508-125541 GCF_001515605.1 Sinocyclocheilus anshuiensis
CTAACTCACCAAGGCTGCATTTATTTGATCAAAAATACAGTAAAAACAGTAATACAGTGAAATATTATTACAATTTAAAATAAATGTTTTCTATGTGAATATATTTAAAAATAACATTAATTTGTGTGATGTAAAACTTGGTTTGGAATAATTCTTTTTTTTTTTTTATGTTTTTGAAAAACGTCTCACCAAGGCTGCATTTATTTGATCAAAAATACAGTAAACATCGTAATATTGTGAAATATTATTACAATTTAAAGTAACTGTTTTCTATGTGAATATCTGTTAAACTGTAATGTATTTCTGTGATGCGCAGCTGTATTTTCAGCATCATTGCTCCAGTCTTCAGTGTCACATGATCTTCAGAAATCAGTATAATATGCTGATTTGCTGCTCAAGAAACATTTCTGATTATTATCAGTTAAATCAATGTATTATATACATTTAAAAATGTAATTGCATGGCATTGACAAAAACGCGGAATATATTAAGTTAAGGAATTCAATATATTCACCTTTTCATGTGTTTGCACCGCCATAAACACGATCAAATCACTCACACCACCTAGCGGACAAATGAACAGCGATCATTTAAGATGGAAATATGGATTGGATAGATGAAAAAATATACTTTTGCAAAAAAAAAAAAAATACCTGTTTTGTTAGTGACACATGTGTACACAGAGAATTAAAATATTAATACCTATTTTTAGTAATGTTAGATTTTAAGAGTTTTACTTTGCTTTCATTTCCGGCCTTTGAATATGATGCTATTTTAAATTCAATCTGGTTTTGGGGGGGGGGACAAAGGGACACGTTGGAAACATTCAGAATGGAATAGATTAATTTAAATCAATGTGAAGGTCAAGATGTTTATTTCCTTTTGAATGATGGAAATCAGCATCTTGACCTTCACAGCCCAAATGTCTCTTAAAGTCCACAAGTAGATTAGTTGTTTCTAACTGTGTTACATCACATCCACCCGATGAAGTCCTGGTAGTTCATGTATTAGTCTACTTCATCTTCTAATGTCAAAGTCATACACCCACAGCACAACTATAAAAACTCATCGCCAGACAGCCTGATGTCAGCCACCTACACGCCAGGAACAACCGCAGGCAATATGAGGGAGAAAAGAAACAGAACAATATAAGAAAACACACATAAAATGATAATAAAAAAAAATAATTTCATTAATAATATAAAATCTCAGACACATAAAAGGCACAATGTATGTGTGTTTGTTTGTTTCTCCCAGTGATTTTCTATTTTTTTAAACTAAATTTTCTATTTTTTTTTTTTTATAAATTTAAAATGATGTTCTATTAGAAGTAAAATAGAATATTTTGGTGATTTCTGTGCCCCAAATTAAAATTCCACTGTCATTATGTATTTGTAATACCCAGCTAACAATGTTCTCAGAACGTCAAGCGTTCTGCCGAGGTTCATTCAAAGTTATGAACAAACGTAACATTAATAAAACATTTTGTTCAGAGTTATCTGGCGTGTGATAACATTCTCAAAACGTCAGCACAAAAACGCTATTTAATTCGCATAATTCGTGGAACGTTTTAGTTCTGAAACGTTTGGTTGGATGTTCACATTCTTATTCGTTTCGGAACGTTCAGAGAACATTCCAAAAGTTATGTTCTCGTGATGTTTACAAAATTATTAAATGGAATGTTCCTTTAACCCTTTATGGTGCAGAGTTGCCATATGGCAAGAATTAATTTCTATTTATTTCCTTGTTATTCTGAAAAAAATACAATATACTACTGTACTATGGGAATTGAAAGGGCCTTTAGGTACACTGTAAAAAATGACCGTGATTTTAAAGGTAAAAGACTGTAAAAATGCTACAGTAAAAACCTGTTAAATGGTTAACGGTAAATTCCCCTACTATATACGGTGAAAAACTGTATTGGACATTACATGTAATTTTACAGTAGTATACCGTTTTTGGAAGTGAAAAAGACCTTATAATTTTTCAGCGAATAACCGTAAATTGACATTCCCAGAATTCCCTGCGTTACATTTCAAATTTGATGTTTTTTTGTTGAAATATCTATGTTTCATCTTAGTTTTTTCTTATCAGTTTTGTATATTAGGGTTGTGTGTTACACCTAATGTTGTTAAATGAATATTTATTGCATTATTTCAGTTTCATGTGTGTTACCATGATGGTGTTTAGTGTTTGTGTGAAGTTTTTACGGTAAAATTCCGGCAACCACAGCTGCCCGTGTTTTACCGTAAATTTTAAAAAAAATTTTTTACAGTGTAGACAATGATGTGCTGTTTTTAAGTCACATGACATTTGAATGTCAGTCCAGAACTCTTTCTCACACCTGCTGAAGTGCTCCAGAAATCGCTCTATTAACCTCATTTCTATACATCTCTTGTCAAGGGGGATTTTTTTCAGCATCTGTGTTAAGTAAATTAGATATTTTTATTCACAATTTAACTTTGTCTAACATAGTTTTACTGTAAATTGAGAAAATATCAATGTTTCCATATGGCAACGCTGTGCCACAGTGGAACTGCAGTAATGTATTTCCCCATTGGGATTTTTTATTGATAGTAGCATCAATAATATGATTGCAGTTTATTTATTTCAAGATTCAAGATTCAAGATTCAAGATTTTTATTTGTTACATACATGGTTATATAGGGAATATATGACCAGCAGTGAAATGTAAGTCAGGTCCGCTCCATGGACAGTGCAATTATTAAAGAATACAAACACAAGAAAATTATATATAAATAATTTTTTTAAGTGTTTGAATTGTTTATTGTAGCATACTTCACTCTTAAAAATTTCTGGGAATGTCAATTTACGGTTATTCACTGTAAATTATACCGTATTTTTCACTTCCAAAAACGGTATACTACAGTAAAATTACATGTCCAATACAGTTTTTCACCGTATATAGTAGGGGAATTTACCGTTAACCATTTAACAGGTTTTTACTGTAGCATTTTTACAGTAATTTACCATCAAATTCACAGTCATTTTTTACAGTGTTCTTCATGGAACCATCGAAAGAACCTTTATTTTTAAGAGTGCTGTATTTATGTATAAATAACAAAATGATTTCTTCTTCTATTTTACGGAAAGGCCAGTAGGAAGAGTGCAGATGTGATGAGCGTGAGGATGAGTTCAGTGAGTCTTCAGTGAAGGTTAAAGGATAAGGATCGACTTATTTTTGGTTTGCATGAGTTCCAAGTAAATCTATCAAGTTCTAAAAAAAAAATGTTTTTCAAAAATCTGTTTTGATTTGTATGATTGAAGCTATTTCATGTAATAAAAACTTATTTGAAAAAATATTTCATGGTTAGAACCATAGAAGGTTAATGGGACTAAATGTTTTTAGAACAGTTAAGATTTTTAATGTTTTTTCTTCTGCTCACCATGCCTGCATTTATGTGATACAAAATACAGCAAAAGCAGTAATATTGTGAAATATTGTATTATTTAAAATAACTGATTTCTATTTGAATATATGATAGAATATAATTTATTCCTGTGATCAAAGCTGAATTTTCAGCATCATTACTCCAGTCTTCAGTGTCACATGATCTTCAGAAATCATTCTAATATGCTGATTTGCTGCTCAAAAAAAACATTTATAATTATTATTATGTTGAAACCAGCTGAGTAGAACTTTTTCATGATTCTTTGATGAATAGAAAGTTCAGAAGAACAGCATTTATCTGAAATAGAAAGCATTTGTAACATTATAAATGTCTTTATCATCACGTTTGATCAATTTAAAGCATCCTGGTTAAATAAAAGTATTAATTTCTATAATTTCTTTCCCAAAAATGGTATAATGTTACAAAAGCTTTTTATTTCAGATAAATGCTGATCTTTGGATCTTTCTATTCATCAAAGAATCCTGAAAAAAATTCACTCAACTGTTTTAAATATTATTATTGTTAATAATAATAATAATAATAATCAGAAATGTTTCTCGAGCAGCAAATCAGCATATTATTATGATTTCTGAAGATCATGTGACACTGAAGACTGAAGTAATGATGCTGAAAAAACAGCTTTGATCACAGCAATCAATTACATTTCACAATATATTAAAATAGAAAGCAGTTATTTTAAATAGTAAAAATATTTCACAATATTACTGCGTTTGCTGTATTTTGGATCAAATAAATGCAGGCTTAAAGAGCATAATAGAATTCTTTAAAAACATTATTTTGTTAGATGGCTACGTAAACAAGATAACACTGGCATGCATTAAAACAATGAAACAATCTTCATTAACTTAATAAATTCCTATTACTTGTTTCACTTCTGTTTCGGTTTTTATAACCATCTCTTACTATGTGTCAGTAAGTTGTTTTTTAGCATGTGTGTTTGGCTCAGTGTTATTTTTTTAGGATTACTGATAAACTAATGTAGTTTGATTTGTATTTGTTATTTATTTTAATTTTAATTTTAGTTAAATTATGTCTGAAATTATTATGTCTGTAAAGGTCTTTTTTATTACGTTTTAATTTTATTTAATTTGAGTTATTTGAATACTTCAACAAACTAAATGGAAATGAAATAATATATATATTGAATTTATAAATGTGTGTGTATATATATATACAGTGGGTACGGAAAGTATTCAGACCCCCTTCAATTTTTCACTCTTTGTTATATTGCAGCCATTTGCTACAATTGATTGCTTCTGTTGTCTTCATTTATAAGTCGCTTTGAATAAAAGCATCTGCTAAATGACTACATAAATAAATAAATAAATTGTCCTAGTAAACCGCAGACGTTATAACTGGTTATAATCCATTAATTAATTATTAATTAAATAATACTGATAATACGCTTGATTTAAACAATGCTTACGATTCCGTTCGTTTTAATAAATAGAGTAATAGGTTTTCACAATACTGCGTGCGTATGAGCGAGACACGCGACGCTGCCCCGCGTCTGCGCATGCGCAGTTCTGACCCAAACATGGCGACGGTGAGCTGCGAAAAGTGCTGAATTCTGTCTACATTTCGACAAAATCGCGAAGGTTGGTCGACATTTCCGCACTTTTTCTATCCTCTCCCATATGTTAGGATATCAGTCGTTATTATGGGATGGCAACGGTGAGCTTTTTCAAAGGCTGCATGTGATAAATCAGGCGTTTATTTCGCCTGGTGTTCAGCACTCTCTGCGCTGCTGGCGATCACTGATGTTGTTATTTCTGAGGAGTTTGATCAAATAACGCGCAGATGTTTATGTTTCGTCGATATTGATCATATCGCTGATGGTGTGTATGATCAGGGGGGGGGGTGTAGTCATCGCTGTTTGTAAACACACTCATATTTTCACTGCCAATCTCAGATAGCAGTATTACTGCGTTATTACATCAGTAATGCACAGTTTAACACAGATATTGTTTACAAAGTTTACGCTAAAAAAAAAACACACAGTTATCCCATGTATTTTGTTGGTACTATGGTAATACCATGTTTTTTCCCCCCGACATGTACCATAGTATAATTTTAAGTATTTAGAAATTCCATGTAAATGCCTTGAAAAATTAATATAGTAATTATTAAATACTATCATAGTGTCTCTCTGTACTAGCTAAAGTGTCAAATGAAGAAAATAATATGTTTTTACATTAATTGTTTATTATATATGTGGTTCTGATATTCTGTCAAATGTTTCTATTTATATAATAGATTTTCTTTCTCCGTGTGTTTTCAGTGGATTACTTACAATTTTATTATATATATTATACTTTTTAATTACTAAATAATATAATAATATATATGGACTATAGTACTATTATGTTATAATAAATTACAATTATATATGTATGTATTCATTTGTAATTATGATACATTTAATGTGTAACTGTATATACTTTTTTATATAATAAATAATAATAATATAATGATAATATTTGACAAGTTATACAAGTAATATAAGTTTATTATAAATGTATTAATTCTTGTTAAATTTAAATTTTATTTAAAATTGTATATATATATATATATATATTATATAAAATTTTAAATAAAA
>NW_015548197.1:125576-193034 GCF_001515605.1 Sinocyclocheilus anshuiensis
TTATTTTTTCTTTTCTTTTTTAATTTATTTATTATTATTATTATTATTGTTGTTGTAGATAAATGTGGCAGCTGTGAGTTTTCAGGTTGCATGATAAATGAAAGTAAGGGAAGAGTGCCGCTTGTGCAGGTGTTTGTGAGTGATGTAAATGTTTGGTGTGTGATGAATGTTCTGCTGTGATGTGTCTGTGATGCAGAGCAGAACGAGCGAGCGCTGTTGTGTCTGACGGAGGCAGGGACACGTGCTGTATGATGCAAACCGCTTGAAATCAAACATGCAAATGAAAGCAGTCCTGAGCAGCGTGCGTGCTTGTTGTTGTGAATGACGAAAAGCAAGAGAATCACAGATTAACTCCGCCCACCACACCCAATCACGACACTAAACCCCGCCCACCTGTCAATCAGCTCTCAAACGAGTGAACCGGTGAATCAAACTTCATCAAACGAAGCTTCGAAATGAACATTTCTGTGAAGGAATGATTCTGGAACGTGGCGGATCGGACTGCTGGTACTGTGTGTTATGTTTTTGGGGCGGACGAGTCTCAGGAATGTGGCGCCTCAGGGAATGATGGGATCAGAGAGATTCCTGAGGGTCGTTTCAGGACGTTCATTGGAAGATTCCTTTGCTGTGGGAATCTCAGGGGAATTATGGGATATGTTATGATAAAGCGCTTTGTAGGCGAGTCAGAGAGATGGGTTTTCATCCCTGAGATGTCTGAGATGTTCATTTAATGATAATATTAATAGTAATTTTAATCTTAATTACTTTATATTTAATAAAAGTCAATATAATAATATGTAATAACAATTTATTTTATATTCAATATTTAATAAACACTATAATATTTTTTAAAAATCAATTGATCAAATACTTTAAATAATTTGATGAGTTTTATAAGTAAGATTTATTAGTAAAAACTTATTTGCATACAGTGGATCTAACTTTTTTGTGTAATTCGTTCATAATAATATTTTTACATGCAGTAATTGTGACATTAAATTCATATGTCCATCACTATTTTACATAAACTGTTGCACACTGGAAAAAAAAATTGGTGTTGAAAATTTTCAAATCGCAAATTGCTAGTAAATTTCATAAATAATTACAAAGAAATGACAAATAACTCATTGAATTAAATGTGAAATATAAAAAAAGTAAAGTAACAAAGGCTGAAATAGTATTTTCTTGTAAAAAAATAAATAATACTCCAAAAATCTTGTATTTACAACTTTGAAAAATCTTTTTTTTCAGCAAATTAAATTTTTTTAAGTAAACATAAACAATTTATGTAAATTATTGCATTCACTTCTCAGTTTGATTTACATTTGAAATTCTGCTTATGTTTGTATATATTTATTACATGCATATATTCTGCTTATATTTATAGCATCCGTTTACTGCTTTTTGTTAGTTTTAGGTTGCTGTTTTTTATATATATGACTCTTATCCAGTTATTTAAATAATAAACAGAATAACTGATTATCAAAACCATTTCAGGAATATGATCAGATTTATGGGTCAGGAGAGATTCCTAATGTTAGTTTTAGGAGCTTTTTATCCGATTTGTATCCAATTAATCGAGATAAAAACAGATAAATCAAATAAACATTATCACAAATTTTTTTTCCAAAAGAAAAATAGTTTTCAGTATTTTTTCCCCATAAACTATCATTTGACTGTAAGTTCATCATTCTGACGCAAAACAGTGACGTGTGAGTGTGTGTGTGTGTGTGTGTGTGTGTGGTGAACAGTAATACAATATCATTTGTAAGATGACTCATAACAGAGGGAGTAGGGTGGCATTATTGTTTCTTTTTGTTATGATAAGTCATTGCTTTTCTCATTGCAATATGCCCAGAGAGCAATATCGGTACAGCCTGCATTCTTTCTTCTCTCTTTTTAGCATGTGTGTTGCTTTAGAGCAGGGTTTCTCAAAGTAGATATGCTGACTACTGAGGCTGCAAGTTTCCTAAAGTTCATGTCCCTACATTCAATTTTATTTTATTACATTTGCCTGAGAGCAAAGGCACTTTACCCAGCCAAATGAGTGTGTGTCTGTGTGTGTGTGTGAGTGCGCGCGCGTATGTGTGTATGCGTGTGTGTGTGATTGAGTGTGTGTGTTTGTGAGTGAGTGTGTGTGCGCGTGTGTGAGTGCGCGCGTGTGTGTGTGTGTCTGTGACTCTAGGACGTTCTTTGTCTGTGTCTGTGACTCTAGGACACTTTGTGTGGAATATTTGAGTCATTTTGCCTATTGATTTGCATTGAATACTGTGTTTTTTTAAGCGCTGTGTACAGATAGTTTGCTCTCTGATGTAGAGAAAAGCTGAAATCTAAAATAACATCATTAGAAGTGACTGAGAATCTGATCTCTAGTGTATTTTACAAAGAAATATCTGTCAGAATTCATCCCAAAATCAAAAGGAAAAATTATGTGATATATAGTCTAAGGACTCTTAAGATTTTTTGCATTTTAATATTATTTTCACGACAGTTAAGCATGTGTAAAAATGCTACAATGCGACATAAATTAAACCATGATGAGTTTTAAAATAATAAAGTAAATAATAACAAAAAAATTATTTTGAATTTGAGGTAAAAAATGACATTTAATGAGCTTCATGCATATTTAGTTAATGGTTTTGGTTCCGATTTCAACGTAATGAATGTTTTATGAATCTTAAGGAAGTTCTGATTGTATTTATTCCCAGTTTCACTAATATTACAGCTGAAATCTGAGCAAATGAAGTGTGATTCAGAAATGGTTCGCAGTGCTCACCGGGTCTGAGGGGAAACGACTCGTTAGCAGGAGAATCGATTAGCGTCATTAGAGCTGCAGGACAGCTGCTGTTTTAATGAAGGATCTTTTGATCTCACAGACGATCAACTCCACACAAAACTGACCATAACAGAAATCTATTACTACACGGTAATAAAAAATAATGGAATTAAAACAAAGATTATTCGAGTAAGTTTTATTAGAAAATACTGTTTAATTTCTACTTAATTTAGTGTTTAATTGAATGTTACTTGCCATTTTCTTTGTAATTATTTTGTAAAATTTACTAACAATTTCATAGTGAAAATGTTTTCTACACTTTTTTCCAGTGTATTAAACAGTGAAAAATGGATAAAAGTTAAGATATTAAAATATCTGACAACAAATGTCATTCATAAGTTGAATTTGTGCTATTTTATTGTAAGATTTATAAAAAAAAAAAAAACATTTTGCACACAATGGATCTCATGAAACACGAGCAGAGCGAGTTTCTGTGTAATTTGAGTATAAAATTATTTTATACATAATTGTGACAAATAGTCATAATAATATTTAAAATTTGATTTAATTTTTGTATTTTGTTTTCATTTTAATTTTAGTTCAAGTTTAGTAGTTTTTGTTTTTATTAAGTTTTTATTCGTTTTAAGTTTATGTAGACTTTGCTATTTTACTACCTCAAGTTTAACTAAACAAAAATAAGAAATGCTGGCTTGGCAACTAGCTGAAATACAGTTACCTTTTTTAGATTTTATTTCAGTTTATTTTATCTTATTTCAAGTAATGATTTTTTTCTATGCTAGACAAATTTAGTTTTAGATTTTTTTTTTTTCAATTTAAACTAAGTGAAAATGAAAAATGTTGCCTTGGCAACTAGCTGAAATAAATGTACAATTGTTTTTTTTGTATATTTAATTTTATTCCAGTTAATGTTTATTTCAAGTAATGACTTTTATTTATATATTTTAGTTATTTTAAAATTTAGTACTTCAAGGGAAACTAAACAAAGATGAGAAATGTTGGCTTGGCAACTAGCTGAAATAACATTAGTTTACTTTTTTACATTTCATTTTATTTCAGTTAAAGTAGATTTTATTTCAGGTAATGAAACGGTTTTTCTATGGTTTTAGTTTTAGTTACTTTAATTAGTATAAATAAACTAAGTGAAAATGCTGACTTGGCAAATTAGTGAAATAAAAAATTATATTTTATTTTTAATATTTTCTTTCCTTGGCAAATTAGTGAAATAAAAAATTATATTTAATATATTTTATTTTTAACATTTTATTTCCTTTAAGGTTTTTATTATTATTATTATTATGTTCCGTTAAAGTTGATTTTATTTCAGGTAATGAAACGGTTTTTCTGTGGTTTTAGTTTTAGTTACTTTAATTAGTATAAATAAACTAAGTGAAAATGCTGCCTTGGAAAATTAGTGAAATAAAAAATTATGTTTTATATATTTTATTTTTAATATTTTCTTTCCTTTAAGGTTTTATTATTATTATTATGTTCTGTTAAAGTTGATTTTATTTCAGGTAATGAAACGGTTTTTCTATGGTTTTAGTTTTAGTTACTTTAATTAGTATAAATAAACTAAGTGAAAATGCTGACTTGGCAAATTAGTGAAATAAAAAATTATATTTTATTTTTAATATTTTCTTTCCTTGGCAAATTAGTGAAATAAAAAATTATATTTAATATATTTTATTTTTAACATTTTATTTCCTTTAAGGTTTTTATTATTATTATTATTATGTTCCGTTAAAGTTGATTTTATTTCAGGTAATGAAACGGTTTTTCTATGGTTTTAGTTTTAGTTACTTTAATTAGTATAAATAAACTAAGTGAAAATGCTGACTTGGCAAATTAGTGAAATAAAAAATTATATTTAATATATTTTATTTTTAACATTTTATTTCCTTTAAGGTTTTTATTATTATTATTATTATGTTCCGTTAAAGTTGATTTTATTTCAGGTAATGAAACGGTTTTTCTATGGTTTTAGTTTTAGTTACTTTAATTAGTATAAATAAACTAAGTGAAAATGCTGACTTGGCAAATTAGTGAAATAAAAAATTATATTTAATATATTTTATTTTTAACATTTTATTTCCTTTAAGGTTTTTATTATTATTATTATTATGTTCCGTTAAAGTTGATTTTATTTCAGGTAATGAAACGGTTTTTCTATGGTTTTAGTTTTAGTTACTTTAATTAGTATAAATAAACTAAGTGAAAATGCTGACTTGGCAAATTAGTGAAATAAAAAATTATATTTAATATATTTTATTTTTAACATTTTATTTCCTTTAAGGTTTTTATTATTATTATTATTATGTTCCGTTAAAGTTGATTTTATTTCAGGTAATGAAACGGTTTTTCTATGGTTTTAGTTTTAGTTACTTTAATTAGTATAAATAAACTAAGTGAAAATGCTGACTTGGCAAATTAGTGAAATAAAAAATTATATTTAATATATTTTATTTTTAACATTTTATTTCCTTTAAGGTTTTTATTATTATTATTATTATGTTCCGTTAAAGTTGATTTTATTTCAGGTAATGAAACGGTTTTTCTATGGTTTTAGTTTTAGTTACTTTAATTAGTATAAATAAACTAAGTGAAAATGCTGACTTGGCAAATTAGTGAAATAAAAAATTATATTTAATATATTTTATTTTTAACATTTTATTTCCTTTAAGGTTTTTATTATTATTATTATTATGTTCCGTTAAAGTTGATTTTATTTCAGGTAATGAAACGGTTTTTCTATGGTTTTAGTTTTAGTTACTTTAATTAGTATAAATAAACTAAGTGAAAATGCTGACTTGGCAAATTAGTGAAATAAAAAATTATATTTAATATATTTTATTTTTAACATTTTATTTCCTTTAAGGTTTTTATTATTATTATTATTATGTTCCGTTAAAGTTGATTTTATTTCAGGTAATGAAACGGTTTTTCTATGGTTTTAGTTTTAGTTACTTTAATTAGTATAAATAAACTAAGTGAAAATGCTGACTTGGCAAATTAGTGAAATAAAAAATTATATTTAATATATTTTATTTTTAACATTTTATTTCCTTTAAGGTTTTTATTATTATTATTATTATGTTCCGTTAAAGTTGATTTTATTTCAGGTAATGAAACGGTTTTTCTATGGTTTTAGTTTTAGTTACTTTAATTAGTATAAATAAACTAAGTGAAAATGCTGACTTGGCAAATTAGTGAAATAAAAAATTATATTTAATATATTTTATTTTTAACATTTTATTTCCTTTAAGGTTTTTATTATTATTATTATTATGTTCCGTTAAAGTTGATTTTATTTCAGGTAATGAAACGGTTTTTCTATGGTTTTAGTTTTAGTTACTTTAATTAGTATAAATAAACTAAGTGAAAATGCTGACTTGGCAAATTAGTGAAATAAAAAATTATATTTAATATATTTTATTTTTAACATTTTATTTCCTTTAAGGTTTTTATTATTATTATTATTATGTTCCGTTAAAGTTGATTTTATTTCAGGTAATGAAACGGTTTTTCTATGGTTTTAGTTTTAGTTACTTTAATTAGTATAAATAAACTAAGTGAAAATGCTGACTTGGCAAATTAGTGAAATAAAAAATTATATTTAATATATTTTATTTTTAACATTTTATTTCCTTTAAGGTTTTTATTATTATTATTATTATGTTCCGTTAAAGTTGATTTTATTTCAGGTAATGAAACGGTTTTTCTATGGTTTTAGTTTTAGTTACTTTAATTAGTATAAATAAACTAAGTGAAAATGCTGACTTGGCAAATTAGTGAAATAAAAAATTATATTTAATATATTTTATTTTTAACATTTTATTTCCTTTAAGGTTTTTATTATTATTATTATTATGTTCCGTTAAAGTTGATTTTATTTCAGGTAATGAAACGGTTTTTCTATGGTTTTAGTTTTAGTTACTTTAATTAGTATAAATAAACTAAGTGAAAATGCTGACTTGGCAAATTAGTGAAATAAAAAATTATATTTAATATATTTTATTTTTAACATTTTATTTCCTTTAAGGTTTTTATTATTATTATTATTATGTTCCGTTAAAGTTGATTTTATTTCAGGTAATGAAACGGTTTTTCTATGGTTTTAGTTTTAGTTACTTTAATTAGTATAAATAAACTAAGTGAAAATGCTGACTTGGCAAATTAGTGAAATAAAAAATTATATTTAATATATTTTATTTTTAACATTTTATTTCCTTTAAGGTTTTTATTATTATTATTATTATGTTCCGTTAAAGTTGATTTTATTTCAGGTAATGAAACGGTTTTTCTATGGTTTTAGTTTTAGTTACTTTAATTAGTATAAATAAACTAAGTGAAAATGCTGACTTGGCAAATTAGTGAAATAAAAAATTATATTTAATATATTTTATTTTTAACATTTTATTTCCTTTAAGGTTTTTATTATTATTATTATTATGTTCCGTTAAAGTTGATTTTATTTCAGGTAATGAAACGGTTTTTCTATGGTTTTAGTTTTAGTTACTTTAATTAGTATAAATAAACTAAGTGAAAATGCTGACTTGGCAAATTAGTGAAATAAAAAATTATATTTAATATATTTTATTTTTAACATTTTATTTCCTTTAAGGTTTTTATTATTATTATTATTATGTTCCGTTAAAGTTGATTTTATTTCAGGTAATGAAACGGTTTTTCTATGGTTTTAGTTTTAGTTACTTTAATTAGTATAAATAAACTAAGTGAAAATGCTGACTTGGCAAATTAGTGAAATAAAAAATTATATTTAATATATTTTATTTTTAACATTTTATTTCCTTTAAGGTTTTTATTATTATTATTATTATGTTCCGTTAAAGTTGATTTTATTTCAGGTAATGAAACGGTTTTTCTATGGTTTTAGTTTTAGTTACTTTAATTAGTATAAATAAACTAAGTGAAAATGCTGACTTGGCAAATTAGTGAAATAAAAAATTATATTTAATATATTTTATTTTTAACATTTTATTTCCTTTAAGGTTTTTATTATTATTATTATTATGTTCCGTTAAAGTTGATTTTATTTCAGGTAATGAAACGGTTTTTCTATGGTTTTAGTTTTAGTTACTTTAATTAGTATAAATAAACTAAGTGAAAATGCTGACTTGGCAAATTAGTGAAATAAAAAATTATATTTAATATATTTTATTTTTAACATTTTATTTCCTTTAAGGTTTTTATTATTATTATTATTATGTTCCGTTAAAGTTGATTTTATTTCAGGTAATGAAACGGTTTTTCTATGGTTTTAGTTTTAGTTACTTTAATTAGTATAAATAAACTAAGTGAAAATGCTGACTTGGCAAATTAGTGAAATAAAAAATTATATTTAATATATTTTATTTTTAACATTTTATTTCCTTTAAGGTTTTTATTATTATTATTATTATGTTCCGTTAAAGTTGATTTTATTTCAGGTAATGAAACGGTTTTTCTATGGTTTTAGTTTTAGTTACTTTAATTAGTATAAATAAACTAAGTGAAAATGCTGACTTGGCAAATTAGTGAAATAAAAAATTATATTTAATATATTTTATTTTTAACATTTTATTTCCTTTAAGGTTTTTATTATTATTATTATTATGTTCCGTTAAAGTTGATTTTATTTCAGGTAATGAAACGGTTTTTCTATGGTTTTAGTTTTAGTTACTTTAATTAGTATAAATAAACTAAGTGAAAATGCTGACTTGGCAAATTAGTGAAATAAAAAATTATATTTAATATATTTTATTTTTAACATTTTATTTCCTTTAAGGTTTTTATTATTATTATTATTATGTTCCGTTAAAGTTGATTTTATTTCAGGTAATGAAACGGTTTTTCTATGGTTTTAGTTTTAGTTACTTTAATTAGTATAAATAAACTAAGTGAAAATGCTGACTTGGCAAATTAGTGAAATAAAAAATTATATTTAATATATTTTATTTTTAACATTTTATTTCCTTTAAGGTTTTTATTATTATTATTATTATGTTCCGTTAAAGTTGATTTTATTTCAGGTAATGAAACGGTTTTTCTATGGTTTTAGTTTTAGTTACTTTAATTAGTATAAATAAACTAAGTGAAAATGCTGACTTGGCAAATTAGTGAAATAAAAAATTATATTTAATATATTTTATTTTTAACATTTTATTTCCTTTAAGGTTTTTATTATTATTATTATTATGTTCCGTTAAAGTTGATTTTATTTCAGGTAATGAAACGGTTTTTCTATGGTTTTAGTTTTAGTTACTTTAATTAGTATAAATAAACTAAGTGAAAATGCTGACTTGGCAAATTAGTGAAATAAAAAATTATATTTAATATATTTTATTTTTAACATTTTATTTCCTTTAAGGTTTTTATTATTATTATTATTATGTTCCGTTAAAGTTGATTTTATTTCAGGTAATGAAACGGTTTTTCTATGGTTTTAGTTTTAGTTACTTTAATTAGTATAAATAAACTAAGTGAAAATGCTGACTTGGCAAATTAGTGAAATAAAAAATTATATTTTATTTTTAATATTTTCTTTCCTTTAAGGTTTTATTATTATTATTATGTTCTGTTAAAGTTGATTTTATTTCAGGTAATGAAACGGTTTTTCTATGGTTTTAGTTTTAGTTACTTTAATTAGTATAAATAAACTAAGTGAAAATGCTGACTTGGCAAATTAGTGAAATAAAAAATTATATTTTATTTTTAATATTTTCTTTCCTTTAAGGTTTTATTATTATTATTATGTTCTGTTAAAGTTGATTTTATTTCAGGTAATGAAACGGTTTTTCTATGGTTTTAGTTTTAGTTACTTTAATTAGTATAAATAAACTAAGTGAAAATGCTGACTTGGCAAATTAGTGAAATAAAAAATTATATTTAATATATTTTATTTTTAACATTTTATTTCCTTTAAGGTTTTTATTATTATTATTATTATGTTCCGTTAAAGTTGATTTTATTTCAGGTAATGAAACGGTTTTTCTATGGTTTTAGTTTTAGTTACTTTAATTAGTATAAATAAACTAAGTGAAAATGCTGCCTTGGAAAATTAGTGAAATAAAAAATTATGTTTTATATATTTTATTTTTAATATTTTCTTTCCTTTAAGGTTTTATTATTATTATTATGTTCTGTTAAAGTTGATTTTATTTCAGGTAATGAAACGGTTTTTCTATGGTTTTAGTTTTAGTTACTTTAATTAGTATAAATAAACTAAGTGAAAATGCTGCCTTGGAAAATTAGTGAAATAAAAAATTATATTTTATATATTTTATTTTTAATATTTTCTTTCCTTTAAGGTTTTATTATTATTATTATTATATTCCGTTATAAAGTTGATTTTATTTCAGGTAATGAAACGGTTTTTCTATGGCTTTAGTTTTAGTTACTTTAATTAGTATAAATAAGGTTTTTATTATTATTATTATTATATATTTGAAGTAATGAAAATGTGTTTATTTATGGTTGAAGTTTTTGTCAATAGCCCTGGTTGAAGAGACATTGAGTGCTTTAGCACAGAAACACTGACATTATTCTGTGGCCTGCGAAAGTGAAACCCGAGCGGAGGAGAGTCAGGGTGAAAGAGAGCGATTATGACGGCAGACTGAACAACTGAACGACAGAGCGAGAAGGTCACTGGAGACGCGAGCGGAATGAACTCTTTAATTGCTTGACATAAATAACCAACTCATTTTTTCCATCTATAATTGTCTGCCGGCGTGTGGATTCAATTATGCTCTAACAGGACTCCTCTATTGTCGTCAGATCCGTCCGTCTGAGCTCAGCGCAGGAGATTTCGCTCATCAGATGCTTTTCGTTCTTTGCCGTATGAAGGAAGTGTGTGTTTGCGTGGGCGGCTGAAATGAAGTGTGTGTTTGTGTGTTTTGGGAAGTTTCCATCCCTCGGCAGAGAGTGTGTTTTCTGTTTCATGTCTCATAAGAGAGAGATCCGTGTCCTGTGCCGTGAGTCACAGTTTAACTTTAATAGTTCTTCTCATGAGTTCACATGGCTCTTACTGAATCTGCATGATGAGGACGGATTACTACCCCGATGAAGCTATTTGACAAAAAAATACAGCTTCATTTACACACATTACAATTCATTTTCAAAATTGTGTGTTTTGCTTCCTCAAGCATCAGTGACTGTACATTTTGTGATAAATTGTGTTAATGTAATTATTATTTTGTCTTGAGAAAAACTAAAATATCAGTGTTTTCATTTAAAAATAACTTGTATGTGTGTGTGTGTGTGTGTGTGTGTGTGTATATGTGTATAATATATAGGTATCAAAATTTATATCAAAATACAGTTAAAAAAAAAGTAATTTGTACAATTTAATTACAATTTAAAAAAAATCTGTTTTAATAGAAATATTATGCTGATTTTGGTGCTCAATTATCATTTATTATTGATGCTTAATTATTAATAATAGTTATTATCATTATCAATGTTGAAAACATTTTTTGCTGTATTGTGTGTGTGATAATTTGGTATTATTAATTATTTTAAAACAAATGCAACAAAAATTCATGCCCCATGTATGGAGGACCAACCCTGCAAAAATGTAAAAATAATTAATTAATTAATACTAGGAAAATAAAGAAATAAATTACTTGATAAAACCAATATAATCCATTTGTAATCAAATTTAATCCTGAATTTATTTTTATTACCGTTTTCCTTTATGTATTATTTTCTGTATTTATTTTTACATTTATTTTTATTCTTTTTGAACTTTTATTTACTTATTCTTTCATTTATTTATTTATTTCTGCAGGTTTGGTCCTCCAAACCCATGACCCATTTGTAAATTGCAATACAATAAAGAATTATCCTAATATTGGAGCAATTCAAGCATTAAAAACTAATCTTATTTCTGTGAATTCTGCTGCTCTATGAAATGCATCTGACTTGAGAGACTCATTTTGAACTACTTTAACTTAACGAGGCATTTTAAAACCATGCTGCTAGACGTTTGACAGATCTGCATGACCTCTGTGTGTCTCTCAGATCTCTGCAGGACGTTCATAAAGCAGCCGATGCTCAACATGGTCCGAACGGCACTGAAAGGTAAAACACAATCAGACAGACTTACAGAGAGTTCACCCAAAAATGACACTTCACTCATCGTGTACTCACCCAAACATTGTGACCAGAAATGCTCTACATGAGATTCACCTACTGAATTTGTTTATTGTTCATTAATTTCTCTTTTGCAGATCACAAAGACAGTAAGAAGGACAAAGCGGTCCGGAGCATGTCTCTCACAGGTCCTGGACCGGTCAAAGGTACTGACTTTGAACTGTAAGCACTGAATGTGATGGTAATGAGTCTGTGAAGCGCCTCATGTGTGTTTCTCCGCTGCAGTGACCGAGTCGTTCTCATGGGACGAGTATTTAAAAGAGTCGTCGTCCGTTCCCGCTCCTCCCAGCTGCTTCAGACAGGTGAGACCGGCAGTCAAATCCCGTCAGGACTCGTCTCTGTGAGGAATGATGGGATGGCCATGTTTTTAACTTTTCATGTGTTCTGTGAATAAAAATCACATTAACCCTTTAAAGCCTACTGTATCATATTTGATTACATTTCTAAGGCTCTAAACGATCAACATGATCAAACTCTGCTGTCGCACACAATCTCTTGCATGCCTTCTGTCTCTGATTGAGAGTTTAGAGTTTTTTTATCCAGTCAAAGCTCTATTAGTGTAACTGTTGCTGGAGCTTCACGTGTCTTTCTGCTATCAAATCTTGACTGGTTTTTCTCAAGTAAGCGTCAGAATAACTGCAGTAATATCTCCAGATGAACTCTTACTGGACTGAAGCAGCTCAGCTTTACTTGATTCTCCATCAATCATGTTTTAGAGTCTCAAATCTGATCCTCAGGATCTTTTGAGGAGCGTTTGTTTCCAGAAGCTTTACTTTCACTGTTCCTCAGCGGAGGCTCCAGAACATCTCACATCTTCTGAGGAGCCTTTATTTCTTCAGCTCTCAATCACCACTTGATTTGCACTGCATTATGTTTGGATCATTTCAATCTCTTCTTACTGAGACATATTATTGGAGATATAGAGCGACCACTGATATTTATATCATTTTATGTCAGTATCTGCTGTACTGTTATAAAGATCTCTTTGATTTACAGTACAAGCATCAGAATTTCATCACTTTTTGATCATGTAAATATCAGCATCTGCACCAAATTGCATATTTTTGCTCAATTTGAGTGTCTGAATAAAATCGAGCTGGTTTTTCCTCCATATTCTCACTAAATCAGACATATAGTCTGATAAAAGCCTGATGCATCTGTTACGTCTCCCTAATTACTTGGCGTCAACAAAAAACACATATGCAAACGTATTTTTTTATATGCATCTCAACAAAAAATACATATGCAAACTTATTTTTTTATATATGCATCTCAACAAAAAACACATATGCAAACTTTTTTTTTTATATGCATCTCAACAAAAAACACATATGCAAACCTTTTTTTTAATATATGCATCTCAACAAAAAACACATATGCAAACTTATTTTTTTATATGCATCTCAACAAAAAACACATGCAAACTTATTTTTTTATATGCATCTCAACAAAAAATACATATGCAAACTTTTTTTTTATATGCATCTCAACAAAAAACACATATGCAAACGTATTTTTTTGTATGCATCTCAACAAAAAACACATATGCAAACTTTTTTTTTTATATGCATCTCAAAAAAAAGTACATATGCAAACTTATTTTTTTAGATATGCATCTCAACAAAAAACGCATATGCAAACGTATTTTTTTATATGCATCTCAACAAAAAACACATGCAAACTTTTTTTTATATGCATCTCAACAAAAAATACATATGCAAACGTATTTTTTTATATGCATCTCAACAAAAAATACATATGCAAACGTATTTTTTTATATGCATCTCAACAAAAAATACATATGCAAACGTATTTTTTTATATGCATCTCAACAAAAAATACATATGCAAACGTATTTTTTTATATGCATCTCAACAAAAAATACATATGCAAACGTATTTTTTTATATGCATCTCAACAAAAAATACATATGCAAACGTATTTTTTTATATGCATCTCAACAAAAAATACATATGCAAACGTATTTTTTTATATGCATCTCAACAAAAAATACATATGCAAACGTATTTTTTTATATGCATCTCAACAAAAAATACATATGCAAACGTATTTTTTTATATGCATCTCAACAAAAAATACATATGCAAACGTATTTTTTTATATGCATCTCAACAAAAAATACATATGCAAACGTATTTTTTTATATGCATCTCAACAAAAAATACATATGCAAACGTATTTTTTTATATGCATCTCAACAAAAAATACATATGCAAACTTATTTTTTTTTATATGCATCTCAACAAAAAACACATATGCAAACCTTTTTTTTATATATATGCATCTCAACAAAAAACACATATGCAAACTTATTTTTATATATGCATCTCAACAAAAAACACATATGCAAACCTTTTTTTTAATATATGCATCTCAACAAAAAACACATATGCAAACTTATTTTTTTATATGCATCTCAACAAAAAACACATATGCAAACTTTTTTTTATATGCATCTCAACAAAAAACACATATGCAAACTTTTTTTTTATATGCATCTCAACAAAAAACACATATGCAAACTTATTTTTCTTTAATATGCATCTCAACAAAAAACACATATGCAAACTTATTTTTCTTTAATATGCATCTCAACAAAAAACACATATGCAAACTTATTTTTCTTTAATATGCATCTCAACAAAAAAAACATATGCAAATGTTTTTTTTATATGCATCTCAACAAAAAACATGCAAACTTTTTTTATATATATGCATGTCAACAAAAAACATATGCAAACTTATTTTTATATATGCATCTCAACAGAAAACACATATGCAAACCTTTTTTTTAATATATGCATCTCAACAAAAAACACATATGCAAACTTATTTTTCTTTAATATGCATCTCAACAAAAAACACATATGCAAACTTATTTTTCTTTAATATGCATCTCAACAAAAAACACATATGCAAACTTATTTTTCTTTAATATGCATCTCAACAAAAAACACATATGCAAACTTATTTTTCTTTAATATGCATCTCAACAAAAAACACATATGCAAACTTATTTTTCTTTAATATGCATCTCAACAAAAAACACATATGCAAACTTATTTTTCTTTAATATGCATCTCAACAAAAAACACATATGCAAACTTATTTTTCTTTAATATGCATCTCAACAAAAAACACATATGCAAACTTATTTTTCTTTAATATGCATCTCAACAAAAAACACATATGCAAACTTATTTTTCTTTAATATGCATCTCAACAAAAAACACATATGCAAACTTATTTTTCTTTAATATGCATCTCAACAAAAAACACATATGCAAACTTATTTTTCTTTAATATGCATCTCAACAAAAAACACATATGCAAACTTATTTTTCTTTAATATGCATCTCAACAAAAAACACATATGCAAACTTATTTTTCTTTAATATGCATCTCAACAAAAAACACATATGCAAACTTATTTTTCTTTAATATGCATCTCAACAAAAAACACATATGCAAACTTATTTTTCTTTAATATGCATCTCAACAAAAAACACATATGCAAACTTATTTTTCTTTAATATGCATCTCAACAAAAAACACATATGCAAACTTATTTTTCTTTAATATGCATCTCAACAAAAAACACATATGCAAACTTATTTTTCTTTAATATGCATCTCAACAAAAAACACATATGCAAACTTATTTTTCTTTAATATGCATCTCAACAAAAAACACATATGCAAACTTATTTTTCTTTAATATGCATCTCAACAAAAAACACATATGCAAACTTATTTTTCTTTAATATGCATCTCAACAAAAAACACATATGCAAACTTATTTTTCTTTAATATGCATCTCAACAAAAAACACATATGCAAACTTATTTTTCTTTAATATGCATCTCAACAAAAAACACATATGCAAACTTATTTTTCTTTAATATGCATCTCAACAAAAAACACATATGCAAACTTATTTTTCTTTAATATGCATCTCAACAAAAAACACATATGCAAACTTATTTTTCTTTAATATGCATCTCAACAAAAAACACATATGCAAACTTATTTTTCTTTAATATGCATCTCAACAAAAAACACATATGCAAACTTATTTTTCTTTAATATGCATCTCAACAAAAAACACATATGCAAACTTATTTTTCTTTAATATGCATCTCAACAAAAAACACATATGCAAACTTATTTTTCTTTAATATGCATCTCAACAAAAAACACATATGCAAACTTATTTTTCTTTAATATGCATCTCAACAAAAAACACATATGCAAACTTATTTTTCTTTAATATGCATCTCAACAAAAAACACATATGCAAACTTATTTTTCTTTAATATGCATCTCAACAAAAAACACATATGCAAACTTATTTTTCTTTAATATGCATCTCAACAAAAAACACATATGCAAACTTATTTTTCTTTAATATGCATCTCAACAAAAAACACATATGCAAACTTATTTTTCTTTAATATGCATCTCAACAAAAAACACATATGCAAACTTATTTTTCTTTAATATGCATCTCAACAAAAAACACATATGCAAACTTATTTTTCTTTAATATGCATCTCAACAAAAAACACATATGCAAACTTATTTTTCTTTAATATGCATCTCAACAAAAAACACATATGCAAACTTATTTTTCTTTAATATGCATCTCAACAAAAAACACATATGCAAACTTATTTTTCTTTAATATGCATCTCAACAAAAAACACATATGCAAACTTATTTTTCTTTAATATGCATCTCAACAAAAAACACATATGCAAACTTATTTTTCTTTAATATGCATCTCAACAAAAAACACATATGCAAACTTATTTTTCTTTAATATGCATCTCAACAAAAAACACATATGCAAACTTATTTTTCTTTAATATGCATCTCAACAAAAAACACATATGCAAACTTATTTTTCTTTAATATGCATCTCAACAAAAAACACATATGCAAACTTATTTTTCTTTAATATGCATCTCAACAAAAAACACATATGCAAACTTATTTTTCTTTAATATGCATCTCAACAAAAAACACATATGCAAACTTATTTTTCTTTAATATGCATCTCAACAAAAAACACATATGCAAACTTATTTTTCTTTAATATGCATCTCAACAAAAAACACATATGCAAACTTATTTTTCTTTAATATGCATCTCAACAAAAAACACATATGCAAACTTATTTTTCTTTAATATGCATCTCAACAAAAAACACATATGCAAACTTATTTTTCTTTAATATGCATCTCAACAAAAAACACATATGCAAACTTATTTTTCTTTAATATGCATCTCAACAAAAAACACATATGCAAACTTATTTTTCTTTAATATGCATCTCAACAAAAAACACATATGCAAACTTATTTTTCTTTAATATGCATCTCAACAAAAAACACATATGCAAACTTATTTTTCTTTAATATGCATCTCAACAAAAAACACATATGCAAACTTATTTTTCTTTAATATGCATCTCAACAAAAAACACATATGCAAACTTATTTTTCTTTAATATGCATCTCAACAAAAAACACATATGCAAACTTATTTTTCTTTAATATGCATCTCAACAAAAAACACATATGCAAACTTATTTTTCTTTAATATGCATCTCAACAAAAAACACATATGCAAACTTATTTTTCTTTAATATGCATCTCAACAAAAAACACATATGCAAACTTATTTTTCTTTAATATGCATCTCAACAAAAAACACATATGCAAACTTATTTTTCTTTAATATGCATCTCAACAAAAAACACATATGCAAACTTATTTTTCTTTAATATGCATCTCAACAAAAAACACATATGCAAACTTATTTTTCTTTAATATGCATCTCAACAAAAAACACATATGCAAACTTATTTTTCTTTAATATGCATCTCAACAAAAAACACATATGCAAACTTATTTTTCTTTAATATGCATCTCAACAAAAAACACATATGCAAACTTATTTTTCTTTAATATGCATCTCAACAAAAAACACATATGCAAACTTATTTTTCTTTAATATGCATCTCAACAAAAAACACATATGCAAACTTATTTTTCTTTAATATGCATCTCAACAAAAAACACATATGCAAACTTATTTTTCTTTAATATGCATCTCAACAAAAAATACATATGCAAATGTATGTTTTTTGTTGAGATGCATATTTAAAAAAAAGCAAACTTTTTTTAAATATGCATCTCAACAAAAAACATATGCAAGCTTATTTTTCTTTAATATGCATCTCAACAAAAAACACATATGCAAACTTTTTTTTTATATGCATCTCAACAAAAAATACATATGCAAATGTATGTTTTTTGTTGAGATGCATATTTAAAAAAAAAGCAAACTTTTTTTAAATATGCATCTCAACAAAAAACATATATGCAAGCTTATTTTTCTTTAATATGCATCTGAACAAAAAACACATATGCAAACTTATTTTTATTTATGCATCTCAACAAAACACATATGCAAGAGATGCATATTAAAAAAAATAAGTTTGCATATGTGTTTTGTTGAGATGCATAAATAAAAATAAGTTTGCATATGTGTTTTGTTGAGATGCATAAATAAAAATAAGTTTGCATATGTGTTTTGTTGAGATGCATAAATAAAAATAAGTTTGCATATGTGTTTTGTTGAGATGCATAAATAAAAATAAGTTTGCATATGTGTTTTGTTGAGATGCATAAATAAAAATAAGTTTGCATATGTGTTTTGTTGAGATGCATATAAAAAAAGCAAACTTTTTTTTAAATATGCATCTCAACAAAAAATACATATGCAAACGTATGTTTTTTCTTGAGATGCATATAAAAAAAGCAAACTTTTTTTTAAATATGCATCTCAACAAAAAAACACATATGCAAACTTATTTTTTTTTATATGCATCTCAACAAAAAACACATGCAAACTTTTTTTATTATATATGCATCTCAACAAAACACATATGCAAACTTATTTTTATATATGCATCTCAACAAAAAACACATATGCAAACCTTTTTTTTAATATATGCATCTCAACTTAAAACACATATGCAAACTTATTTTTATTTATGCATCTCAACAAAAAACACATATGCAAACTTATTTTTCTTCAATATGCATCTCAACAAAAAACATGCAAACTTATTTTTTTTTATATGCATCTCAACAAAAAACATATGCAAACTTTTTTTTATATGCATCTCAACAAAAAACACATATGCAAACTTTTTTTTCTTTAATATGCATCTCAACAAAAAACACACATGCAAACTTATTTTTTTTAATATGCATCTCAACAAAAAATACATATGGAAACGTATGTTTTTTCTTGAGATGCATATAAAAAAAAAGCAAACTTTTTTTTAAATATGCATCTCAACAAAAAACATATATGCAAACTTATTTTTCTTTAATATGCATCTCAACAAAAAACATATATGCAAACTTATTTTTCTTTAATATGCATCTCAACAAAAAATACATATGGAAACGTATGTTTTTTCTTGAGATGCATATAAAAAAAAGCAAACTTTTTTTTAAATATGCATCTCAACAAAAAAACATATGCAAACTTATTTTTTTTTATATGCATCTCAACAAAAAACACATGCAAACTTTTTTTATTATATATGCGTCTCAACAAAAAACACATGCAAACTTTTTTTTTTATATATGCATCTCAACAAAACACATATGCAGACTTATTTTTTTTATATGCATCTCAACAAAAAACATATGCAAACTTTTTTTTTTTATATATGCATCTCAACAAAACACATATGCAGACTTATTTTTTTTATATGCATCTCAACAAAAAACATATGCAAACTTTTTTTTTTTATATATGCATCTCAACAAAAAACACATGCAAACTTTTTTTTTTATATATATGCATCTCAACAAAAAATACATATGCAAACTTGTTTTTGTTTTATATATTTTGTCTAAGGGATCAATAAACTGTTCCCTTTCAAGATTTTTCAGGCTTTAATTCAAATGCAAACCTGATTCGTAGCTCAGTTTTTGGATGTTGACACTGAGTATTTGTTCTCCAGTCTCGGATTCCTCCCTCCAACGACTTCAAGGTGGGTATGAAGCTGGAGGCCCGGGACCCTCGTAACTCCACCTCCACCTGCATCGCCACGGTGATGGGCTTGATGGGCGCGAGGCTCCGCCTCCGTCTGGACGGCAGCGACAGCACCAACGACTTCTGGCGATTGGTCGACTCCGCCGACATCCAGCCAATCGGAACCTGCGAGAAGAAGGGAGACATGCTGCAGCCGCCGCTGGGTACGAGTGATGTCACTTCCTCTCCACAGCTGAACCGAGCCGCAGGCGTCTGAAAGAACGAGTTAATGTTTAATAGGAGTCGTACAAACAAGCGGTCAATATAGCGACTGATTTCCATGAGAGGGACTGTGCATCTCACGTCACGTCCAAAGCTTAATAATTCAGTGTTCACTACTACACTATCATAGTGTTTTATTATGTTTTATTTTTACATTTTCTGCTTTCAATTTAATTTTAGATAAAGTTTTTGTAATTTTGTTGTGTGTTTTAGTCGTTTCTATCTCTGTTTTTAAAGTATGTTTATTTAGTTTTTATTAATATTTATTTCAGTTTTAGTTTAGTACTTCATGTTAAACTAAAGTTAAACGATAAAGAGAAATTTTGCCTTTGCAACCAACTGAAATAAAACAAATATATTTTATTTCAATTAATGTAAATTACATCCTCTTCTCTAATGTTGCCTGTCTTCATCTTCCTGATTTTATTCATATTTATTTATATTTTATTACTTAATTAGTATTATTAATATTTCTATTATTTTTTATTCGTTCATGTTCATTTTAATTTTAGTTAGTTTTTGCAATTTTGTTGCGTTTTATTCATTTCTGTCAGTTTTTTTTAAATGTTTAGCTTTTATTAAGTTTAGTTTAAGTGATTTTAGTACTTCATCTTAAACTAAACAAAAATTTGAGAATTAGCTTTTTTATTTTTGCATATTTAGTTAGTTTTTGCAATTTTGTTGTGTGCTTTAATGGCTTCTGTTAGTTTTTTAAATGTCTTTTTTAGTTTTCATTCATTTTTAAGGTATTTATTTCAGATTTTAGCACTTCATCTTAAACCAAACAAACATTAGAAACTTCGCAGCTAACTTGAAATAATTTGTTTTTATATTATATTTTGTTTATTTCAAGTAACTAAAATGTTTTTCAGTATTTAGTTTTAGTTAACGATAGCAGCACTGGTCTGACAAAGAAAATTACATCCTAATGACGCCTGCCTTCCCGTTTTAATTAGTACTTATTAATTTTTATTATATTTTATTACTTCCTTTGAGTTTATTAATATTTAAAAAAATTTATTTATCATGTTTTTTTTTTTTATATGCCTGTTTAGATTTTTATTAATTTTAATTTCTGTTTTAGTTGTAGTAATATTAGTACTTCAACTTAAACTAAATGAAAATGAGAAATTTTGGCTTTGTGACTAAAAAAAATTTTTTTTAATATTCCATTAGATTTTTACACATATTTTATTTTAATTACCGTATTTATTTATTTTTTAGTTTTACAGTTAGATAACTATAACAACATTGGTCTGCTGCAGGAAATGACATCGTCTTCTCTAATGTTGCCTGCCTTCAGCTTCCTGTTTTGCTGGCTCCCCGTCTTCTGCTTTGGCTGTTGATGGAGATGAATGTGAACACATGTGAGCAGAATTACGGATGATAATTGTTTCTCTCTCTCATTTTCTCAGGATTCAGGATGAACGCCTCGTCGTGGCCCATGTTTCTCCTGAGGACCCTTAATGGAGCTGAAATAGCACCTGCCACGGCATTTAAAAAGGTGCTGAACCTCCACAGAGAGAGAGCATGCATTTACACGGATGACAGTGTTACTTAACGCAATCACATTAAAAGGTTTTGGTGACACTGACGCTCTGTAATTCCATCAGGAGCCGCTGCGGCCGCCCCAGAACGACTTCAAGCCCGGCACGAAGCTGGAGGCCGTGGACAAGAAGAACCCGTACCTGATCTGTCCGGCCACCATCGGCGAGGTGAAGGGGGAAGAGGTGTTCGTGATGTTTGACGGCTGGAGGGGGGCGTTCGATTACTGGTGCCGCTATGACTCCAGGGACATCTTCCCCGTGGGCTGGTGCTCTGTCACCAAACACAGCCTGCAGCCGCCGGGAAACAGCAGTGAGTGACCACTGGCTGCACACATCGCTGAAGGCTGGAGTTTAGTTTAGTGGCCAGGAAAGGTTGTAGGTTCAAATCCCACACAATGGCTGATGCTTGAGCTACGATCAAGACAAGAAGCAGGGCTATTAGAGTTAACTAAAAAATAAAACCATAAAAAAAAGAATTTTTTTTTACTTGAAATAAAATAAAATGAATTAAAGAAATAAATTAAAATTAATTGAAAATGAAAATAAACATTAAGTATTAAAATATACAAATATTTAATAAATCATTAAATAACATTTAACATTAAATGAAATAGAAAAACCTAAACTTGATGTATTAAAATAACTAAAGCCAAAACTGAAATAAAATTAATAAAAGCTATATAGTAAAAATAATAAAACTGACAAAAACACACAGCAATTACTAAAACTTTAACTAAAATGAAAAATAGCACTGGACTGAACCTGTGAAAAAGTCCATTTGGATAAAGCTTAATGGATTTTAATTTTGGATAAGTAAACTTATTTTATTTCCGCTAGTTGTCAAGGCAACATTTCCTATTTTCATTTAGTTTAACTTGATGTACCAAAATAACTCAAACTAAAAGTGAAATAAAAATATTTTAAAAAATTATTTAGAATAAAAAATAAACTAATAAAAATTACTAAATTACTAGAATGTTAACTAAAACTAAAATGAAAACTAAATATAAAAATAAAAACGAATTCGAAATATAAGTACTATACGGCAAAAATTGCAAATCACTGGTTGTAAAAACAGTGTTGTTCCTCAAGACAAATGCAGTTTTATTTATTAAAAAAGTTACTTAATGCATCTAAAACTAAATGCCTTGACAGCTAACTGCAATAAAATAAGTTTAAGCTGAAGTACTAAAATTGCTCAAACTGGAACTGAAATAAAAATAAATGAAATAGAAATAGAAATATAAAAAAAACTTTAAAAAATGACAAAAGCACATTAAAAAAATTACTAAAACTTACAAAAATGAAAAGGAAAACTGAAAATCTCTCTCTCTCTCTCTCTCTATATATATATATATATATATATATATATAGCTAACTCAAAATATTATAAGTACTGTGATATCATTTAATAATACTAAAATAACCCTGGTTCCTGTGCTCTTCTCTGTCCTATAACATAAAGACATGTAAACAGCTTGTGTGAGCAGCAGGGGGCGCTACAGCTCTCTGAAACTCCACAGTCCACTAACAAACCCCCTCATCAGGAATCACATGACTGCTGCAGAAGGAAGATCTTCTGAGACGAAAGCAGTCTGAATCAAGGCTGTCTGTTCCTCTGAGCTATTTTTAAAGTATCTCTTTTGCAGGTTCAGCATTTAAAACTTAATGCAATCATAATTTGGTCTACTCTTATGTCTGCTTCCATCTGGCCTAAACTCAAACCTCATCTGGGTTGAAATAAAATACAATTATATTGACTGAAACAAAAAAAGAATGATTATTTCATAAGAAATAAAAGAAGAATCAGTTCATGTGTTAGCTTCAGTGTTATTTTAATATTATGTATTTATAGTTATAATATTTATTAAGATTTTGAGTTAGTTTTGTTTTTATATTTTCAGTTTTTATTTTAAGTTTTAGAATAGTTTTTTGTCATTTGTATTAGTTTTTTATATTTCTATTTCAGTTTTAGTAAGTTTAGTACTTTAACTTAAACCTTTTATTTCTGAACATTCAGTCAGCTTCAGTGTCATTTAAGTATTATTTGTTTATTATTATAGTATTTATTAGGATTTTAAATTAGCTTTTATTATAATATTTTCAGTTTTTATTTTTAGTTTACATTTTAGTAATTTTTTTATGCACTATGTGTATTTTTTTTATATTTCTATTTTAGTTTTAACTTCAACCTAAAGATATTGTATTTCAGTTAGTGCTCAAAGGCAACATTTCTAATTTTCATTTAAGTTTAAGCTTTGTATTTATATTTATATTTTATTTAAACTTTATTTGACTAACAAACGTGTTTTTAAATAGTTTTAGTTAACAATAACAGTGACCCCGCCTTCACTGTTGTAAACAATCTCACACTGAATTCTGATGATTTAATTAGGAATAACTAGGAATGACTAATTGTCATAATTGCAGCTGCTGTTTGCACTATTGAGTAAAGCTCTCACAGCAAGACTGATGCATTTGACTGGGTTTTTTAGGCTTGCAATCTGTATTTAATCTTTTAAATTTCACATGTGGACCCTCCAAAAATAAAGGTTATGATGGGGATAGCATATTAGCAATCTAGGTAGTATGTACAGTATATTGTGTGCAATATATAATGTCATTTTTGCTACTGAAGGTGAACATTTCACTCTCATATTAACAAGAATGGATTGCAAATGTAATTACAGTCTTTAGAAAACGCTTTCTTTAACCAAACAGAATCCAGAACGATTTTATAATGTTTAGTAAAATAAAACACACACTGAAGTCATAAATTAGCTGGGATTTAATCCAGATCTGGTGTTTTGAGTGGAGTCAGTCTGAGCTATAGATGATGATATACGCATTTCCATTAATGTTCATTCGGCCGCAGCTGGAATTCATTTTGAGTTTGCGGAAAATTTTCCCCAAATTATACAAACCTCCGGATCTCGTGTTGCAGTGTTTGTAATTCCGCTCCGCATGTTGTGTTGCGAATTACAGACATTTGTTTAAAGGATTTGTTTTGGATCTGGATGATGTGGAATGACCTGTGCTGTTTGTTTTTTTGTAGCCCATCCAAGTAATTATGTGTAAATGAGATAATTAGCGAGCGAGCCGCGCGTGTCAGGAGGGATTCGAGAGTTTGTGTGAAAATAAACAAATCGCACACTTAGACACACATCTGTGAGAAAAGACGAAGAATAACCAGAGAAACGAAACAGACGGAGAGGAAAGTGGTGAGAGTGTTTACAGTAAAGACCAACTAGAGAAAAGCGTTTAACTGAAACACACACACATCACGCAGACCCACACTTAACACACTTAAACTAGATCGTCCATTAAAGGGTTAGTTCACCCAAAAATGAAAATTAGGCCATAAATTACTCACCCCCGAGGCATCCTAGGTGTATATGACTTTCTTCTTTCAGGCGAATCCAGTCTAATTTATGGCCTAATTTTCATTTTTGGGTGAACTAACCCTTTAAATTAGAAGTCTCTTAAGTTAGAAGACTAATTAGAAATTAGAAGGCTGCATAAAATGTCTTAAGCATGGTTTATTTTCTGTGTTTCTGTGACGTTCAGGTGAGACATATCGAAGTGCCTAATTTATTAAAAAAATAATAATACTGTCAATCATCAAGGATGCATTAAATGTATCAAAAGTGACAGTAAAGACATTTATAATGTTACAAAAGATTTCTGTTTCAAATAAATGCTGTTCTTTTGAACTTTCTATTCATCTGTGAATCCTGAAAAATAAAATGCATCACAGTTTCCACTAAAATATTGGGCAGCACAACTGTTTTTTTTCAACATTGATGATAATCAGAAATATTTCTAGGGTAGTGGGTCATGTTAAAACTCAAGCCTGTCTGTGTGATCGCTGCCATATGCTTGAGTACAAGTGTGTCAGATCTCTGGCAAACTCTTTTTCCTTCCGCACTCCCTCTAATTTAGTTATACTGGAGTTATTTAGGGTTAACATGCACTCATATCCACAACCACACACTGACACACTCACTGTGTGTTAAAGGACAGGATGTGTTCAGATGGAAGTGTGTGTGTGTGTGTTTGGTCAGGCACTTTCCACAGATACGCTACAAAATAGGGATCCTGTTTATTTAACAAACGGAGGCCATACTAAATATTATATGAGCTGTTCTGAATATGTTATATTCATTCTAAATGCAGGCATTTTATTTGCAGTTTTTGCAATACTTGTTACTAAAATTTGTGACATCAGCCTTGTTTTCTAGCAATAAATAGCAAAGAAACATCCAATAACAGCCTCTTTGTATGCATCACATTGTGACAGATTCATGAAATAATCAGAGGAATGATAATGAGATTATACTGCCACAGTTATCTACCACAATAATCAGTCTATATAGCCATAAATAGACTATATAACTTTAGTAATCAGTAAAACCACAATCATCAGACCAAAAGACCCAATAATCAGACAATATAGCCTAACCACTATGACTACATAACCAAAATAATGACATAACCACAACAATCAGACAACATAGCCACAATGACCAGATTATATTAGCAGTTATCTGACTAAATAACCACAATAATCAGACTGTATAACATAATATGAAGATTTTATACAGTAATTGTAGTATTCAGACTATGTAACCACAATTATCAGACAATACGACCACAATAATCAGACTATATAACCATAACAAGTAGACTATATATAGTAACTACAGTAATCAGACTATATAATCACAATAATTAGACTATATAACCATAATAAGTAGACTATATATAGTAACTGCAGTAATCAGAGTATGTAACCACAGTAATCAAACTATATAACTACTGTAATCAGACTACATAACCGCAATAATCAGACTATATAACCACAATAATCAGACCATATATAGTAACTGTAGTAATCAGATTATGTAACCACAGTAATCAAACTATATAACTACTATGATCAAACTATATAACCACAATAATCAGACTATATAACCATGAGTATATATAGTTACTCCAGTAATCAGACTATATAACCACAATAATCAGACTATATAATCATAACAAGTAGACTATATATAGTAATTGCAGTAATCAGATTATGTAACCACAATAAGCAAACTATATAACTACTATCATCAGACTACATAACCACAATAATCAGACCATATACACTAACTGCAGTAATCAGATTATGTAACCACAGTAATCAAACAATATAACTACTATGATCAGACTACATAACCACAATAATCATACCATATATAGTAACTGCAGTTATCAGATTATGTAACCACAGTAATCAAACTATATAACTACTATGATCAGACTACATAACCACAATAATCAGACCATATATAGTAACTGCAGTAATCAGATTATGTAACCACAAATCAAATTATATAACTACTATGATCAGACTACATAACCAAAATAATCAGACTATATAACCATAAGTAGACTATATAAAGTTACTCCAATAATCAGACTATATAACTACAATAATCAGACTATATAACCATAAGTAGACTATATAAAGTTACTCCAATAATCAGACTATATAATCATAAGTAGACTATATATAGTAACTGTAGTAATCAGATGATGTAACCATAATATTCAATCTATATAACTACTATGATCAGACTACATAACCACAATAGTCAGACTATATAACTACAATAATCAGACTATATAATCATAATAAGTAGACTATATATTGTAACACAGTAGTCAGATTATGTAACCACAATAATCAAACTATATAACAGCTATGATCAGACTACATAAGCATACATTTTTTATTATTATTTAAATTTTCCTTTATTTTTTCCATTTTGCAGTCACTGTTCCAAAACCGGGTCCTACACCTTCCTCCTCCTCATCCTCTTCCTCTAACCCTAAACCGCCCCGGCGCACCATGCCGATTCCTTACCGCCTGCCGACTCCTCTTCCTCAACTCCCCGTGAGGAAGGGCATCAGGGGACGGCGGCCGAAAAGCGAGACCATCGCGCTGCTGAAAGCCCTGGCCGCTTCCACCGCGGCCCAAGACACAGAAGATCAAGAAGAAGCCGCACCCCAAACCACGCCCATTTTCCAGCATCCCCTGCGTCCATACAAGAAGAGGGGACCGAAACCTGGCAGCAAGGTAGCATTAAAGGAATTTTGTGTGTATTTATGAACGACTGTCACATTAGATAAAGATTGTGGAGGGTGTCATTTGGAGAAATACTTAAGCAGATTGTGTTTTTGTTTCTCAGAGGAAGCCCAGAGTCTTCCAGAGTGCCATGTCTATAGCAGCCAGCTCAGACTCCAGGGTGCCCATGACTCAGATGCCCAGCGATGGACTCCCTCCTCTGGGATCCCCCTCATCTGTGGTGTCTACTGGTAATAAAATTAGCTTGTTTACAAATATAACTGCTAGTATGCCACAAAAGAGAGAAAAATCTGACTTCTTGATCACTATGTGACTACATAACAACAAATTTTAGACTATATAACCACAATAATCAGACTACATAGCCACAATGATCAGGTTATTTTACCAGAGGTATCTAACAATAATCAATCTATGTAACCATAAGGAGACTATAAAAGTTAAGTAATCAGACCACAAAACCACAATTATCAGACCATACGACCTAATAATCAGACTACATACCCAAAATGAGACAATATAACTAAACAGACTACATAATCACAATAATCAGAACACATAGCCACGATAACCACAGTTATCAACCACAATAGTTTAACTTTATTGTCCCAGAGCGGAAATTTGTCTTTGACACTGGTGACATGAATACATCCACATTAATACTTAAAAACACATCACACATTAACAACACAAACAGAATTTAAACAAATTTATACAATTAACACTACCCCCATCATTCCTTACACATTCCAAAATCATCTGCAGTAATATACAAAAAAATGTAATAATAATTAGATTATATAACCATACATGGAATAGATAACTTCAGTAATCAAATTACATAACCACAATGAACAGACAACATAACCACATGATCAGATTATATTATCTGACTAAATAACCACAATAATCAGACTATATATAATTCAGACCATGACAATAATAATCAGTCTATATAACCACATTTATCAGACTATATAATCATAAGTAGGCTATATACAGTAACTGCAGTAATCAGATTGTGTAACCACAATTATCAGACCACAATAATCAGAGTTATATAACCACTAAGAACGGAATATATAAGCACAATAATCAGACATTATAACTACAGTAATCAGACTACATAACCACAATTATCAGACTGTAAAACCATAAGTAGACTATATACAGTAACTGCTGTAATCAGACTATGTAACCAGTTATCAGACCGTATGACCATAATAATCAGACTATATAACTACAATTATTAGACTGTATAACCTTAATAAGTAGACTATATACAGTAACTGCAGTAATCAGACTATGTAACCATTTTGTGTGTATTTATGAACGACTGTCACATTAGATAAAGATTGTGGAGGGTGTCATTTGGAGAAATACTTAAGCAGATTGTGTTTTTGTTTCTCAGAGGAAGCCCAGAGTCTTCCAGAGTGCCATGTCTATAGCAGCCAGCTCAGACTCCAGGGTGCCCATGACTCAGATGCCCAGCGATGGACTCCCTCCTCTGGGATCCCCCTCATCTGTGGTGTCTACTGGTAATAAAATTAGCTTGTTTACAAATATAACTGCTAGTATGCCACAAAAGAGAGAAAAATCTGACTTCTTGATCACTATGTGACTACATAACAACAAATTTTAGACTATATAACCACAATAATCAGACTACATAGCCACAATGATCAGGTTATTTTACCAGAGGTATCTAACAATAATCAATCTATGTAACCATAAGGAGACTATAAAAGTTAAGTAATCAGACCACAAAACCACAATTATCAGACCATACGACCTAATAATCAGACTACATACCCAAAATGAGACAATATAACTAAACAGACTACATAATCACAATAATCAGAACACATAGCCACGATAACCACAGTTATCAACCACAATAGTTTAACTTTATTGTCCCAGAGCGGAAATTTGTCTTTGACACTGGTGACATGAATACATCCACATTAATACTTAAAAACACATCACACATTAACAACACAAACAGAATTTAAACAAATTTATACAATTAACACTACCCCCATCATTCCTTACACATTCCAAAATCATCTGCAGTAATATACAAAAAAATGTAATAATAATTAGATTATATAACCATACATGGAATAGATAACTTCAGTAATCAAATTACATAACCACAATGAACAGACAACATAACCACATGATCAGATTATATTATCTGACTAAATAACCACAATAATCAGACTATATATAATTCAGACCATGACAATAATAATCAGTCTATATAACCACATTTATCAGACTATATAATCATAAGTAGGCTATATACAGTAACTGCAGTAATCAGATTGTGTAACCACAATTATCAGACCACAATAATCAGAGTTATATAACCACTAAGAACGGAATATATAAGCACAATAATCAGACATTATAACTACAGTAATCAGACTACATAACCACAATTATCAGACTGTAAAACCATAAGTAGACTATATACAGTAACTGCTGTAATCAGACTATGTAACCAGTTATCAGACCGTATGACCATAATAATCAGACTATATAACTACAATTATTAGACTGTATAACCTTAATAAGTAGACTATATACAGTAACTGCAGTAATTAGACTTTGTAACCACAATTATCAGACCGAATAACCATAATAATCAGACTATATAACCGCTATGAACAGAATACATAAGCACAATAATCAGACATTATAATCACAAGTATCAGACTGTATAACCATAAGTAGACTATATACAGTAACCGCAGTAATCAGAATATGTAACCACAATTATCAGACCGTATTACCATAATAATCAGACTACATAACTATTTTGATCAGACTATGTAACCACAATAATCAGACATTACTACCGTAATCAGCCTATATAACCACAATTATCAGACTGTATAACCATAATAAGTGGACAATATACAGTAACTGCAGTAATCAGAGTATGTAACCACAATTATCAGACCGTATAACCATTATAATGACTTTATAAGTACTTTGATCAGACTATGTAACCACAATAATCAGACATAACTACTGTAATCAGACTATATAACCACAATTATCAGACTGTATAACCATAATAAGTGGACTATATACAGTAACTGCAGTAATCAGAATATGTAACCACAATTATCAGACCATATGATCGTAATAATCAGACTATATAACCACTATAAGACTAGATCACCTCAATAATCTGTTCGGATCTGTTTTAATGCAGTAGGTCATAGTGCTTCTGTACAGTAGTGTTTAAACATGCCTGTCCTGTCCGTTTCCATCAGTGTGCGTATACGTGAACAAACACGGGAACTGCGGCCCACATCTGGACTGTAAGCAGGTTCAGAGACTGCCGGATCACTTTGGGCCGGAGGCGGTGAATCTGGTTCTGCAGCAGACGGTCCAGGCCTGCCTGGACTGCGCGTACCAGCCCAAAGTGCTTCTGGGATGCCTGCAGAGCCAAGGCGGCGGAGGAGAGGTGGTCAGAGGTACGGACAAAAGTTTAACAACGAAACTGATTAAATATGATTTTAGAACACTCACAATGATGAAGTATTGGGGTTTGTCTCTCTAGTCCGAACAGATGGCGGGAAGCGGTTGGTGAAGCTGCCGTCAGCGTCGAGCGCCGGGTTCGTGTTGCGCTTCCTGGAGCGAGTGTGTCGACGCCTGCAGTGTGATAATCTGTTCAGCAGTCAACCGTTCAGTCCACACAACACCTACGACCGCGCTAAATCAGGTACATTTATGGACTCAGACTGGCCACAAGAGTGTCTGGTATTCTGATGGTGTGATGTGTCACTTGAAATTCATTTAGAAATGTTTATGTTTATGTTAAAGGAATAATTTAGCAAACAAAATAATTTCTTAATTTACTCACCCTTGGGTTGCTTCAAAACAGTTGAAAAACAGTGATCAAATGTTAACTAATGTACTGTTTACTAAAGCTATTAAAAATCATTTTTGTTAATTGAAATAAAGATTAAATAAAATATAAATATAAGATGAAAAAAGAAATATTAGAAATTAAATATAAAAAATAAAAATGCATAAAATTACTAAAATAAAAACTAAAATGAAAATATACAAATAAACGCCATTTTGAAATATTTATAAAATAAAATTAATAAATATTAATAAATAAAACAAAACTAAATTAATAAATTAAAATGAAAACTGAAAATATAACAATAAAAGCTTATTCACAACATTCATAAATACTGTAACAGTATATAAATAATACAAAAAACTAATGAAAATGAAAAAAAGCAAATAACAAAATTAAACTGAAAAAATGAAAATAAAAGCTAATTCAAAATATTAATACATACTATAATAGTATATAAATAGTGCTAAAAACTAATAAAAATGACAAAAACAACAAAATGACTAAAACGCAAAATAAAATCAAAATGAAAACTGAAAATAAAATAAAAACTAATTCAAAGTATTAATATTATAGTAGTATAAGAGGAATACTAAAAACAAAAAAGACAAAAACACATTAAAAAATTACCAAAATGTAAACTAAAATTAAAATGAAATCTGATAAGATAAAAATAAAAGCCAATTCAAAATATTAATAAATGCTATAAGAGTATATATTGTAAATAAAACTAAAATCTAATAAAAATGACTAAAACTAAAATGAAAATGGAAAATATAAAAAACCTTATTCAAAATATTAATACTATACTATTATAAAACTATAAATATTAAACTGGAATACTAATAATAATAATAATAATTCATTACATTTATATAGCACTTTTCTAGGCACTCAAAGCGCTTTACATTGTCAGGGGGTATCTCCTCATCCACCACCAGTGTGCAGCATCCACCTGGATGATGCGACGGCAGCCATAGTGCGCCAGAACACCCACCACACAACAGCTTATTGGTGGAGAGGAGACAGAGTGATGAAGCCAATCAGTAGATATGGGGATTGTTAGGAGGCCATGATGATCAGAGGCCAATGGGCAAATTTGGCCAGGATGCCGAGGTCACACCTCTACTCTTTTCGAAAGACATCCTTGGATTTTTAATGACCACAGAGAGTCAGGACCTCGGTTTAACGTCTCATCCGAAGGACGGTGCTTGTTGACAGTATAGTGTCCCCGTCACTATACTGGGGCGTTAGGACACACACAGACCACAGGGTGAGCACCCCCTGCTGGCCTCACTAACACCTCTTCCAGCAGCAACCTAGTTTTCCCAGAAGGTCTCCCATCCAGGTACTGACCAGCTCAGCCCTGCTTAGCTTCAGTGGGCAACCAGTCTTGGGTTACAGGGTGATATGGCTGCCGACAATACTAAAATAACAATGGTAACAATCTTCTAAACTCTTTTGTGTTCCACAGCAGTCAGTCATACAGATTTGGAACAATAAATTTGGAGTAAATTAATGTTGATGATATTTTTGTGTGTGTTTTGTGTAGTTAAAGAGGAGATGTTGTCCGCCGGTCCGTCTCTGAACAGAGGCGTGAAGCGGATCTCCAGAGACTCTCCGCCGTACTGCGCTCCTCTCTCCCCGAAACTCCTGCACACAGACACACACCCCTCAGAAGGTGCCGCAGCGAGACTTTCAGAGCGTTACCTTTCAAAATGAATTACATGCTATATTTATTAAACTCATTTAACTAATGAGACTATAAGCGGTTTTGTTCAGTGGGATTTCTAAAGCAATATGAAAAGTATTTCTATTGAATTATGAAGAGGAATATATATGTGTGTGTGTGTGTGTGTGTGTGTGTGTAGCGGAGACTCTTCCTCCAGAGGAGAATGGATTACTGAAGGAGCAGCGCTTCATGGACTCCGCCTCCAATTCCATGACGCCCCGCCCACAGACCTTGAGAAGCACCTCAGAGTACCAATCACCGCCCAGCAACCCGTATTACCATGGCAACGGGCCGCCTCTACGGCGACGGGCCTCACACCCCCCCACACAGACACACAGACGAGTGGAGGGTGAGTCTCATGCAGACCAGAGTTTTTATGGTGTGTTCACACCAGACACTCGCTCTAGATTACTCGCGGGATGTTTTTCGTGTCACTCGCGCAAATAAAAACAGCGCGATCAGCCATGGTGGAGATAGCTACAATCGCTGTTTTGTACCTGTTGTCAAAAAGTCCCAAATACAATAGAAAGCCAAACGCCGACGTGTCTGGGTTCACAGCACCATCCAGAGGAGGATGAATAACGTTAGGATCCTGCATTAATATGTGTGTTACATTTTACTACTGTATATATACACTGATATTACTATTATTTTTATTATTGATAGCAGCATCTCTGTAGCCATGCTAATAAAATACAACTACCACTACAACTGATTTTAACTGTTTTCTATGCTCCAGACCTATATAATAACAGACCGCTGCATTAATGCTCTCTTCTATTGTCTGATTCAACTGGACGTGTCAAGAAACTCTTCGCTGATTGGCATGCGCGAGAACACGTCATGCGAATTTTCCGCTCGAGTTGAAATTTTTGAACTTGCGCGGAAGACGCGATCGAGGCGAATATTGTGCGTTCGCGGCAAACGCATCGTGCATTTCACGTCATTCGCGTCGCCCGGCGCGAATTCGCCTTTATTCGCGTCTTTGCGTTGACTTTGTATGTAATCTACTCGCGCAAATAATTACATTCGCGTCTGGTGTGAACACACTGTTACTCATTGTTTTATTTTTATATTTTCTGTTTCCATTTTAATTTCAGTTAAAGTTTTAGTGGTTGTTGTTTTTTTGTAAAAAAAATGTATGTCTATATATATTTATTAATTTATATTTCAGTTTTAATTTAGTAAATTAACAATGAAAGTGAGAAATAAAGCTGAAATAAAATTTCGAGTAACAAAAAAAGTTTTTTATGGGTTTAGTTTTAGTTTCAGTTAACTATAATAACCCTGTTGTAGATCCTTATAATTACAAATCAGCTGTCATTAGAATTCGTTTTTTTTTTTATTATTATTATTATTAGTTTAAACATTGTGAATCTTTCGCTTTTTTATTGTAAATAAAAATAAATTACTTAAATAAATAATATTTTTGTTATTTATAAAAACAAATTATTAAACAATAATATAATTAAAAATACAAAAAAAAAAAGATTAAATATGTCATTTGTTTAACTGCATACCATACAACTATTAATTGTCATCAGAAAACCACGAACATGTGTAAAATTATTGAAATATTGACTTAAAATATTGAAGTATTAGAAGTATTTAGTATCCATTTATGTGCATGCTAATGTTTTATGTTTTTGTCTTAAATAACAGGTAAATACTGCTCAGATTTTTTTCGTTTAAATAATCTGAAAGGTATTGAATACATTTAATATTATACATATATTAAAATTAATTTAAAAGTAATTTTTACATTTAAAAAAAAAAATAATAAATTCTTGCATGACATTTCAAATGTCTATTTTTTGTAAATAATAAATCATTTTAAATAATTTCATTTGTAAAGCATTTCAATCACCGGATCATACAAAATAGACATTAACACGTGGTTATTTAATATATAAACCATATTAGTGTCGACATTTTCACAAAAGTAACTATATTAAATTATATACTGTTACAATAACATAAGATTTCAGTCCACTACGTAGTACATCAAACTCAATTTCAGAAGAACAAATCCTGTTATTCATGGTACGACAGCTTTAAGACCTTCACATCTCAGTAAAGCTCATGTAGAAGTCTCAGAAAAACCTGACAGGAGACAGAACATCAAAGACTGACAGACAGAATGAAGAAATCACATCAGCGTAATCACGTTAGCTGCAGATCAAGCGCATCTCTCTCTCTCTCTCTCTCCAGCTGCCAGCTCTACCACGGGCCCCGAAACGGCGGCGGACCGCGAGCTTCCCAGAAGCCCCGGCAGGAGTCCGTCTTCCTGGTCCATAGAGGAAGTGATGCGGTTTGTGCGGGACGCAGACCCGACGGCACTGGCTCCGCACGCAGAGCTCTTCAGAAAACACGTCAGTGATTTACCGCGCGACCTTCACGCGCTCTCTGTGCTTTTATATCTGCCTGTAAATCAAGCACGGCGCGAGGGAGGACGGGAGGGAGAGCGGGAACATGTATCATCTGTGTTTAGACTTGACCGGCGAGATTCACGTTCATCTGCACGCACACACACACACACACACACACACACACACACAGCCCGTCTGGACAGACTCACAGGAGTAACTCACCCAACAGCGTTACTATATTAACTCTGCTCTTCAGTGCTAGTGTTAAAATAGTGTGCTGCTTTTATCATGCAGAAACTCACATCTCTGCCATTCCTCTAGCTCAAACAGTTCAGCATTGTGCTAGCAACACCTAGGTCATGGGTTCAATTCCAAGCAAATGCATTAATTAATGAATAAAAAAATACCTTAAATGCAATGCGTCACGTTTGCCAAATGCATAAGCATAAACACACTGACTCGTTGAAGCCACTTTTTTATTTATTTATTTGAAGCAAAATGTCGTTCAAAACTGGTTTTTCTCAAAAATCGTTATAAATATTCTTTATTAATAAAACTAATATCAATAAATGATTAATATTGCTTTTGAATATTCATTAAATAGTGTTTAAAATAAATGCATTTTCATATTTCTGAAACATTTTAAATTAAAAACATTTATTTACTTAAAATATGTTTAAAATTTATTTGCAGCTGACCACTTTTTTAAGAAGATAACTTGACTTATTTTGCCGTTTATATTATGAATAGCTTGTCACTATGTTTATGATTTGGTGTTACTAGAAATATTTAGTATAGATTTATGTGCATGCAGACTGAGATCCTTGACATAAATACCAAGTAAATACTGCTCAGATTTTTTAGTTGTTGAAATTATGTAATTTGGAAGGTATTGAATACATTTAAATGTATTTAAATAAACTGTATAATATAAAAATGATTCAATTTATTTAGCATAATATTATATAGTTTTTAAAATCAAAATATTTAATTACTTAAAATATATATTTAATATTTATTTGATCATTTTATTTACCATAAAAAAACAGTAAACACAATAATTAAATATAAAAAATATTTATTTAAATATATATTTACAGCTGACTGTTTTTTTCAAAGGTTAAAGGGACAGTTCACCCAAAAATGAAAATTGCCCCATGATTTACTCACCCTCAATCCATCCTAGGTGTATATGACACTCTTCTTTCAGATGAATACAATTAGAGTAATATAAAAAAATGTCCTGACTCTTCCAAGCTTTATAATGGCAGTGAATGGGTGTTGAGATTTTGAAGTCCAGTAAAGTGCATAAATCCATCATAAAAGTGCTCCACACGGCTCCGGGGGGTTAATAAAGGCCTTCTGAAGCGATGCGTTTGTGTAAGAAAAATATCCATATTTACACCTTTATAAACCTTAATCTCTAGCTTCTGCTAACTGTCGTACACACATTCACGAGAGAGCGGCGTCCAGCGGATGACTTGGGCATAAGAACACGAGTTTCACCACAGTTAAATACAACCGGACAGGAACCTCTCCTCCACCGACTGTACCGATACGATAAATATTTTTCTTACACAAACGCATCGCTTCAGAAGGCCTTTATTAACCCCGCGGAGCCATGTGGAGTACTTTTTATGACGGGTTTTTGCACTTTATTTTGATTCAAAATCTCAACACCCATTCACTGCCATTATAAAGCTTGGAAGAGCCAGGACATTTTTTAATATAACTCCAATTGTATTCGTCTGAAAGAAGTCAGTCATACACACCTAGGATGGCTTGAGGGCGAGTAAATCATGGGGTAATTTTCATTTATGGGTGAACTATCCCTTTAACTTGACTGCTTTTTGCAGTTTAAATTATGAGTAGCTTGTACATCTCAGTTTTTTTTCCCCCATACAATAAATAGGGTCCAATGTGGTTTAGTCCTCAACATTCCTCAAAAGAAAGTAAGAAATAAAGTCATACAGGTTTGACAGAATAATCATTTTTGGGTGTACTATCCCTTGACGTTTATGAAGGATCAGGTGTAGGTCATAAATCGGAGCCTCTGATTGGCCGCCACTGGTGTTGACATCATCGCACATTTTGTGTTTAACTGTGGTAAGCCTCATGTTCTTACTGTCTGCAGGAGATCGACGGTAAAGCTCTGATGTTACTGAGGAGCGACATGGTGATGAAGTACATGGGGCTGAAACTCGGACCGGCGCTCAAACTCTGCCACCACATCGAGAGACTCAAGCAGGGGAAGCAGTGAAACACACGGACAGAAACCTCTCCTCCACACCGACACGCTGCTACAGAGGGGGCTGATGGGAAATCCCTGTGTGCTGCTCAGCGCCGCACGTCTCTACATTATCACACGCACACACGGCGTCTCTCCTAGACGTTCATCTGCAGCCAGAGCACACTTTGAGGAACATTAGTGCCGCTCTCTGGGAACGACGGTCGAATGAGATCGACAGGAGCGAAGGTGCGCTCGGTTCTTACCTCCTGCCATCTCGTCTCCCCAAAGATGCAGACGCTTTACGGGCCGATGATCCCACCCATAGTGGTGGTTTTTGAGTCGGAGGTTGGTTATGTATCGCTCTACCTCCCTGTGACATCATACTAGTCCACAGGTGTTTCTGAAGTCACTTACAGCCGCTGAAAATCTGCTTTTTAGTTGCGTTTCGTTTGTGTATTTCGTTGGCGTCAAACAAAACACATCAAGTTTCACGATCTTAAGGGAAACGTTCGGCCAATCATCATCATTCACGGTCCAAAGCCGTACGACTTTGTTTCCTCCGTCGAACACAAAAAGAGACGTTTTGAAGAATGTTCATGCTGCTCGTTTTCATGCAATTCTGCTACATTGGCGAAATTATTTTTGACCAAACAGACCCTGCTTGTTTTTGTATGGCTGGAGATGAAATTTGAGTGTTCACAAGTAAATCTTCAATGTTTATAATAAACTAAACTTCAATAATAATAAACCTAATGCAACTCATATTTGTCAGTCGTGCATAAATTAAAACAAGGTCTGATTTTTTTTACACTCAAAATATTGCATGGTTATATTTGACCATTTAAATAATTTCAAAATGCTTTTATTAAAATCACTTGGAATCAGCATAAATCTGTTAATTGTGAAAACAAGTGCATTTATTCCGTTTAAAAGTATAAACATGGTTAAATATGACAAAGCAAAATTCAATTAATGTATGTGGACTTATATAAAGCTAAATATATAATTTATAAATATAAATGTAAAATACATGAACCTGGTTATTGTGCATTTAAAACACATTCAGTTTATTAGTACTATTTCAGAAATCTGACCCGTTTCATTGATGTTTGACAGACAAATATGCATCGCATTAAAGTTAAAACTGTGAAATATGCCATTTAAATACATAAATCTAGTAGGTTTAATCCCTGAAAAAAACCTGCTTTGAGAAACATCGTCAGAGTTTTTATTCTGTCATATATCTCATATAGTTTCCCGTGTGCGGTTTTTCCCTCTACGGCGATGTATGTATTTTGATGTTTAGTCTGGAGTGTCGGGAGTATCGATGTTCCTGAGCGTTCTGAGGACATAATGCTTTTGAGATAACGCTGTTTGAGTTGGCTTCGTCTTTGTTGCAGAAACTCGTCGAGCTCTTATCTTGTGAATGTTTGGATTGACTTGTGTTGCGAAGTCAGGGTCAGACGTTAACCTGACATCTACAGCAGCCTCAGAACAGTATTCAAGAGACGGAAACGCAGCATGCCGTGGAGAAATGAACAAGCTTGCCACTCGAGAACTTGAAAGCCGTCAAAACTGGTTCATTTCAAATGAAGCATCATTAGAAATATCACTAAAATAGTGGGAATTTGATGTGAACGCCAGCGTGTTTTCCGCCAGCTTCCGGCTTTATCTCGAAGTTTATGTTGATATTTTATAATTTTCATTAATAGATCAGACATCAAGTGTATTATGGGTTTAACCATAAAACTCAGCAACAGGAATGTACAATTTTGTAGAGAAGAAATATTTTAAGCTAAACACGTTGTATATGGAGGTGGGAAGTGTGACGACACGTTACGTTATGGGGGGCTGTTTATTTGGGATTTGTCGTTTAATATACCTTGTACTGCCTTCCAGCGCTTTTTACCGGGAAGAAACGTCCAATTCTGAATAGCTGTGTTCAAACTGCCTTGCTTTACTTTGAGACTTCCTCAGGTGTTTTCCCATCTTTTGTAACGTAGCATTTCAAGTTAGTCGTGAATGTGATTGTTTAGACTTTTCAGTTCCTTTGTGGACTTTTGTAAAAAAAATAAAAAATAAAAAGAAATAAAAGTCACATGTATTTGTAAAGTTGTGCCATATAGATTCATCAAACGATTGAATATCAAAAACACACACACGCTTCGATCTTGATACCGGAGACGTTTTTAATCATGAAATTTTTAAAGCTACTGCATTCGTCACATACACATTTTCAACGATACAAATAATAAATAAATAATTTAAAACACCACCAGACTCTTCGTTTCATTCTTTTACTCGTTCGGTTGTTTACAAAAGCTCTTCATGGTAAAAACAAAAACAAAAAAAACATTCAATACTTAAAATTTCAATACCTATAAAAGAGTTAGAGGGTCGTCTGACGCATAAATTAATTCACATCCTAAAAACAGTCATGGTTTATTTATCAGGTTTTCATGCTGATTGTTTTTTGTGTAGATCTGAGAATATACACATGCTGGAAAATGACTTGCACTGCAAAATATGACTTTCTATGTAACATTCTTAAATCAGGATGCATTTACTTTAATATATATCATTTTTCAGAAAATAAGACATCATTTTGCTTCTCAAATAAATACATCTTGATTTAAGAATGTTTAGATATTTATTGGAAAACAAGAAAAAAAACAGGAATGATTTTTATTGCGAGGCTTTAAGAGTTAAAAACACTTTAGAACTGACATGAAAAAACAGAGTTGCACAGCAGTTCATCAAACGTATTTGGTGCTGACTGTAAACCTGATACTTGAGCGTACTGTGAAAACGGAGGAAATCTGTCAAGATAATATTTGGAGAAAGTTTGTTGAGTTCTACATGAAAACCTTTTCTGGCTGGATGTGAACTATAAAAGACGCCTTCCTGATTTTCCTTCTGCAGGAATTCCAAAAAACAAACACGAGACGGCACATTTCATATACTGACATGTCAAATAAATCCTGTTTCGCTTGCATTTTTCTTTCTATGGACACTTCTGATGGTGTGTCTAGAATCTCATTTCGATTCTGCTGAAAGTGGCACGAAGGACAAGTCAATTCTCATCTTAGCCAATCCATCTTATTGGTAGCTGACTTCATGAAAACAAAATATTAAATGTTACACAAAACCAAATGAGACTGATTTTAGTTTGGCCGTGCCTCAAGGTCAAAACGTTGACTGTGGAGATGATCTTACGGTTGGGATGCTTGAAGTATGTAACGTGTTATATAGAATAAAATCTCTTACTGATTTTACACGTTTTTCAGAAAAGATATTTTTGGTTAAATTTCACAAAACTTGTCAAGAACAGGCCAGCAAGTCATATTGCACCCAAACATTTAAAAGAAATTAGATTTTGCTTAAAGAAAATGAAACGCTTTTTTTTTTGCATTGTGATACTTTCATCATAATTAAGCATTTTCCACCCAAATTCTCATTATTATGAATGCACAAAAAAGTAACAATTTAAATTGTACGGGATTTATACATTGTGACAGTATTATAACTTTATATTAATGTTAATATGAACATTTTATATATTATATAACCCTCCAGACATTACAACAAAAAGGGAAAATGTGTTTAGTAGTCACGAAAATGTCACAATGCAAAAAAGGTTCTAAAAACAGGAGATATATATATATTATGTGTATTTTCTTTTGATACTGGGATGACATGTGCTATAAAAACATACTCACAGGGCTAATGTATCTGATTCAGTATTCAGTTTGTGACCTGGTGTCTGTCAACTGTACCAGGGTTTTAATAAGTATTACTAAACTGGCTGGGATGATCAGAAGGTTAATGAGAGGGTGGAAACCTGCGTTTCGAAACACGCCCTCGTGCTATCAATCAAACCACCAGCCACATGAAAGCAACAAAGATTTACACAGATTTAGTGCATTCATAAAGCAGCATTCATAATCCAAATTCTTAATGAAAGGTTTAAAGTTAAAAAAGAAAGTAGGGTGGCACTTGATTTTATCCATCAGAGGTGTATTTGATCATGAAAAGCGGGGGAATGAAGCCAAACCTAAAGGGGAGTTTGCGGTGGATTGTAAATATAACCAGCACACACTTATGAAGAGGCGTTTTGATTGGGACTAAAGGTCAAGTTCACCCTCAAGAGCATCTCCACATATTCAAATGGTAACACTTTCAATTCTATCATCATTTGCTATTATTGCCGTAGCCTCTTTTCCTGTAATGTTACTTGGCATTAAATAGTTGCATTATCTATTACAAGATTACTGCATTACCCACAACAGTAGCTTAAAACAGTGACCCAATAGCCTTAATATTAGCCAATTGCTTGTGCAACCTTGCTGACATCACCTACAAAGCTTTTTTATTTTCATGAAAGATTACAAAAAACAGGGAATAACATACACTGATGGACTTCGCACAATATGTCCAGTAACATGTATAAAGAAAACCAGGTTCAACCGTGAAGGAAAAATGATCTTACTGCTTGCTGAGGGATAGATGCTTGATTTTTAACTCTTTACGTCCATTGTCTGCAATATTTCATCTAAAACACTGAAGGTTTATTAAGATCGTCATTATAAATATCATTAAAATCTGTACACTCTTGCAAGTGAAACTCTCCTTGTGTGTTCACACAGCTGGCTGACAATAATCTAAAAAATGACCACGAGGCCACAAAAACAGCATTAATAAGCCATTTCACTCAGATTTGTTGTCGTTAGGGACAAACCCCTGATGATTATTTAGTTTTAATTTAGTTTGGGGTAGGTGGGTGGAGGGAGGCTTTTTGCCCCCCGAAGGGAGGATGATGAAAATTATGCTTTGTTGCCACTGACAACCATTTCCTCCAATCATCAGACTTAATGAAACCGAGGTCTGGGCTTTGCCAAGTCATTATCAGGCTGCCATGCTAACTGCTTACCCCTCCTGTTCTTCAAAGAGGATGCTCCACTCCAATGCCCCACTGATTAATACAGTGATTAGGGAAGCAAAAGGTCACGGTTCCCTTCTACAGTTCATTAGGACCAAAAATGGGAAACGTCTTGCACTCCAAGTGTAAACAGCGAGAGGAGAGCAAGAATTCAGCAAAAGCATATTAGCGAGAAGAGAATCTGTCAGTGCTGCACGTTGTGTTTCTCACTGACAGCTGGCCAGGTTTCAAAACAGATCTCATGCATATTAATGAAAATGCAGATTACGCGTAATGAATCATTCATGAGGACGTGTGACCAAAAATCTAAATGCATAGGAAGGGATTCGATTCTGGCATTAATGCTGAAAATGCTAAAGGATATCAGTAGTAGCGCAGTTTAGCCAGTTCAGATTGGTTCTTTTACTTGGAGCATTTTCCTGTTGACTTCGTCTGATTGCTTAATAATGAATGGATCAAACGCCAACCGTCAGACCAGAGGCACCCTGCATCAGTCTAAATCATTTGGACAGCTTGGAGAGAAAGCTTTAGGGCTTATTTCTGCCAGGAATGCATTTAGCATCATCATACCCTGGTTATATATATTTCTCAGACCAATCACTGTAGTTATTTACCTAGCTACACCTCAGAAGCGGTTTCATTGCTTATGTCCTTGGTTTTCCCTTCTCCCTCTGAAAGCAAGAGCATATGTTATTTTCTAGGTAGAAACGCCGTCAGTCGCTGCTTCTTTATGGGCAGTATATGAATCTCCTGGGAGCTTACTTTCTTCAGTTTGATGCCTCTGTTTTTAGAGATCTTTTTGAGCGGGTCACTGGATTCTCCTCGCTGATCCCCCGGGACCCTGGGCATTGTTGCGAAGCCCCCCTGACTGGCATCACGTTTTATGGAAAAGTTCTTTGTAGAAACGCCTGACAATCCTTTTAGCTTGCTGCAGAAAATGGCAGGCATGGCATCTTTGACCGACACAATGACTTTGGCTGTCTGCGATGTGCTGACGATCTCGATGTTGCCACTTCCGGTGAGTGCAGAGTTACGTACCGCCCCAGCCACTGCGCTGCCGTGACCGCTGTCTACCACCCACTTGTGCTGTCTGCTGAACTCTAGAGATGCTAAACCACTTAGCAGCTTGGTATCTAGCTTTGGTGTGCAGTCTACTGGCCGTAGAACCCCAAGAGCCAAAGCCCCACTGCTAACATCGTCCACCATGTGGCACACCCTCTCCCGCTCCGGGGCCAATGGCCCATACATGCTACAAGTCTGGATGCATGTCTTTCTTGTACTAGGTATAGACAAATCAAGGACACGGTCTTGCTGAAACGGCTGGATCCCTTGTGGAACATCAACATGCATTGAAGGTTGAGGCGCCCTTATGGATAAATCTAGCACTTCTCCGTCTGTCACTACAGGGGACGAGCAAGAGCGAAGAGGCTGTTGGACTACTGCCATTTCCTTGCTGGTAAATGTCAAGTGAGGGCAGATGTCACTAGGTGAAGTCTGGGTGCTTTTGCTAGAAGTACAAGCCGGTTTAGGGCGGTCTATCTCTATCTTGGAGTCCTTGCACATGGAGACCGGGACAGGGATTGGCACTGGGATTGGAAGAGGCACTGGAAGTGGGATTACAACAGGATAAGGGACTAGCAGGGTGGCTGGTGGCACCAGAGGGGCTAGTGGAGAGCTGTAGGGGTGCAAGAGAGGCGGAAGAGGAAGAAACGCAGAGGCAAGGTCGACCTGCGGGGAAGATGCTGGGTGACGAGTTGGAGAAGAGTTCCCCTGGCCAGGGAAGAGGTCCTGCAAGATGGCTGCAAAGTTAGGGTTCTGAAGAAGAGTCAGTAGACTGGTATCCAACACTGGACTTGTGCCTTTCTGGTCCAGGATTGGAGGTGCTCCAAGAGCAAGAGAAGGGTTCTGGCACAGGATGCTGTTCTGTAGCGGCAGGGCAGGACAAGTTGCTGTTTGTTGAAGCAACTGAGGATTCAAATGTTGGAGGACTTGTTGTTCCAAGACCAGAGGTAGGGACACAGGACCCTGACTAGTCATCAGATATGAAGTAGCCCCTGATTGTCCAACTTGAGGGGCAGCTGGGCCAGCAAGGATTGGCAACACCACTGGACTCTCCCCCAAGCAGATTGGCTGAAGCACAGTTGTAGCAACCTTCAGGGCAACACCGTTGGGAGACTCTGCAGCCGGGGTCACCACCGGTGTGGCTTGTATTGTTAGCAGGGGCGACAGGGATCGCTTTGTGATAGTTGGAGAGCTGACATTCCATGTCTCAGTTGGAATAATTGGAGTGGCTTCCCCTTCGATTTTCCCAACTGCATCAGTGGCAGCGGCTCCACTATTGCAGACCTCTTCCTGAGGGTTTGCCATGTCTACGGCTACAGAATCTTTGTACGGCTCTTCCATTGTGTCTTGATTATGTAAATCTGTTTCAGGTGCTGCAAGTAGAGGATTTCATGGTTTTCTTCAAATCAGATGGAAGCACAAACCCTAGAATCAAATGGGAGAAGAGTATTAGTAGTTGGCAAGAAATGTGTTGATGTAAACCACAATAGTCAACATAGTAATTGTTGGTAAACCTTTATAATCTGTTATATCCTTACCTGTCCTCTATAACTTAATACCCAAAGCTAACAAGGCACCAAGGAGGCATTGTTTCCTTTCCTGCTAAAAGTTCAACCATCTGTTTTTGTCCACCGAGAGCTGTAAGCTTTCAGAATGACGTCATGACACGAGAGTGGAATCACAGACACAAACACAGAATTATGGGAGACACCAGAAGAGAGCTTATAAAGACTGGGAGCCTTTCACACAGACGGACTGCTTCGTTGGCTTGGGAGGGGAGCAAAAAGAGCACGGGGGAGGACTTGATGAAATTACGTCGCAGAGTGCCTGGGTTTATTTGTTTATGAGCCAGCGTTAGTGTGGAGTTTATTACACAAAATGCTGCCAAGACTATGAAGTGAACCTCCCTCTGGCAAACACACAGAGAGTGAAAGAACGCCAAAGAGACAGAAAGGAGGAAAGAGAGAGTACCTTGAAGAAGAGCGAAATGGGAAGAAATAGATAGAGGGAGGGAGGAAAAAGCAAAACAAAGTGCAAAAACATGAGGGGAAAAAAGATCAGGGGATGCAGAAATGGGAGCAATCTTTCAAAGCGTTAAGCACCCATGAAACATTGCAACATTTTTTGGAATGCTAACAGGATGACCTGAACACGTGCACCAACCACAAATGACACTAAAAACTTTTGCATTTCTGTTTTCACTACCACAAACATTTCAACAACGATTTTATCTGCAACATTTCCAAGAGTATAACAGCAGAAATTTATAAGTTTCCTCCGTCAGTAAATCATACAAAAAAATAAATGCAGTGCTGATGAAGGTTGGGGGCAGGCTCATGCTAGCACAGCGAGAACTGCCTTATCTGCGTTTTTTCAGGCAAGCTGCAAAACAAAAGAAAGCTGCCAACTGATTTAGGACCAATTGTGTACCAGGGTGAATTTCAGAACCACTTCTAAAGCACTGAATTTCCATTGCCAAACTGATGGAAGGACAGTGGAAAAAGTCAGATAAGGAAGCAGACGACCTCGACACATCTGCTCCTCTGTGATTACTCAGTGTTTCTCACCGATCCTAAATCAACCCAAAATCGATGAGTGCTGCGGTTTAGAAAAACCGATCCAAGATCAGACCACTCTAAATAGTCACACGTGACTTCTAAACTGCATTGCAGTACTGTTTTGTCTCAAATTATGTTGTGAAGCATGTTTTGTGCACATTTTGTGAATTTTCCAAATGTTCTGACATTCCAAAAGGTTAAATAAACTGACTGTTAATGCACAGTGTCTAAGTGAACCTCTGAACATTTACATGCAAAATTAACTCACCTAAAAATGTAGTGCTTTATCACCTTTAGTGTCCTTGCTGCAGCTCTGCATCGGGTAACATCACATGTGTGAGGTGCATTTTCCCCCATCAGTCTTTGCACAAACATGTCTTTAATTTAAAATTAGTCTTAGCCTCCGCATTCTCTATGCCAAAGACGCTGAGTGACGTAACTTGGCTCGAAATGGTGTGTTTGTTGAAGTCTTTGGAAGACAAACACATGCTTCAAATGCTACCCAATTACAATCTGAGAGGAACAGCCAAACTCTTGGAAATAAATCCTAAGCGGGGATAAAAGTCGATAAATTACAATCTAGCATTGGAAAGCCAACAAGGTGGGTCGCCAAACCCTCTGTATGATTTGTTTCTGAGATACTGCATTCCAGATGGGCTTTCTGTGGGCTGATGGATTCCTGCAGTGTGAGACAGTTAATGCAAACAGCATTACAGAAGCACGAGCGTGTGCATTCACAGCAGCAGGTGAGATCGGTTAGATCTTGACACTAAATCAGAGCTAAAAAACGTTACAGATAAAAGAACCACCAAACACACCATCTGCCGCATCTCAAAGCTTATGCAACAACAAAACAGAAAAAAATGTTCTCATGTTCAGTTTGCCCACTAATTAGAGCTAAATTATGTTGTTGTGATGCTATAAAAGGTGAAAACCATCAAGAAATGTCTGGGTCAAACTTCACCTCCAAATAAAAGTGATTTTGGATAAAGCATATTAAGTCTACACATGAATATCTAATTGGATCACACCTATGAAGAATATTTTAGAATATGACTAACTTTATCTGTCACTACAAAAGCACATGTCTGGCAAATGAAAATAGCAAAAGACAGATGTGAAAATTCCAATTGCAATGATAGTGTTTACTGGAAGTGTTTCATACAGATAAAATGAAGTGAATTTTGAGCTTTGATGCTGGAATGATCTGGAATGTTGATGACTAACACTGTCTAGATGGGAAACATCAAATGTTCACTAACACAGATGAATCTGCTACAAGCTTGAGGTTAGACTTCAGCAACAAAAATCCTCCCAAAATCCCAAAAGTTTTCTCCATAGGGGAATTGATTTTGAACGCATAAACCTTTAAAGGCAGAGTTACAAGGTTGTTGATGACTGGTACATGCATTTACATGACATCAGTCCACACTATTTTAGCTTATTTTTAAAATAGGGCTCAACAGCAGAATTCCTGGTGGAAAAACTACAGATTCTCCAACGAAATCTCCACCAATCAGAGAATTGAAACAACCTGGTTATGATACAACAATAAATATATATAATTTTTTTATATATAGACTTGCTGACTGACTCAAAATCAGGTTGTGGTTAAATAAGTAAAATTCATTTATAATATTTAAATATTAAATAAAATATTTTAATATCCATTGTAGATGCCACCCTTGATTAAAATGGGACACGGTATAAGACAAATGCCAATAATTGGTGCTTTGGTTCGCTGCTGACAAAATATAATTTTTGTCAACTTTAGTGATAAACTAGATTTTATGTTTGATTGCACATAAGATCATTCATAGCCAGTGGTCCCTGCCATCCGATACTAGAGTGCGAGTTACTTACTGGCTTGATATGATAACATGGCTTCATCTAGAATAATCTCTCCAGGAATTGTCTACATCTATGTTCGTCTATAGAGCACAAATCCCGTGCAGGGCAAACTCCATTCTACAACTGGAAAATGGAACAGATGGAACAATTTAGCAACAATCTTCTATTCCATCCACAGGCGCTGTTGTCATGCCAACCACAGGGCTAATAAATCCATCTCCTGTGTTGCGTGCTGAAGCTGCCGTTTTGCCCCCCACCACGGAGATAGAGCCCAGAAATTATTCCCCAATCCACCACCACCCTGATCTCGCATACAACCCGGTTGTCTTTTCTCAGTGTAGCCGATCTGGTAATGATATTAGCAGAGTTAGGTTTCCACTAGCTTAACAAGTCTCTTGGCAACATCACAAAATGAATCTCCGGTACTATCAGTGCAGTGATTGTTTTCACAATGGATTTTTGTTGTAGACTAGAGTTTGTTTGACTTCAGTTTGGTTGTCCCCCTAAAAGATAAAATACGATTGATCAAATTGATTTGCATTTTATATGACTTGCATTGAATCAATTGATTTGCATTTTTATGTGTCCCCCAAGTGTTCTGATTGAACTTGGACTTAAAATTCAGTCATCTAATTTTTTCAATCACAACAGTCATAACTTTTTGAAGTCAGTTACATGAAAATGTAGATTGGTCTAATTTGAATCAGAAAAGAATGATTAGCACCTAGTTAGTCAAACTAGTTCTTAAGACACAGTCTTAAAAAAAGAGACTGTTTATTCAACTCTTTGGTTATTTTATCGTCCAACAGACAAAAATCATAGAAGTTTAGCTAAAATGTAATAATGGTTAGTAGTTTATTTCAATCCCTAACCCCAACTATGAGCAATACAGTGCAACAGTTGGATTGTGCAAGTTAAAATCCTATTAATTTTCTCCGTAGTGAAATAGATTTTTAACAACTGATAAACCTTTAAAGACCTACTGTGAGCAGCGAGGTTGTTCATTTATGGTATATGCTTATGTTGAAGCAATCAGCCCAAATTATTTTAACTTAAGAGGAATTCCTGGTGAAAAACTACATTACCCATAATTTAAAAAAAAATCTCCACCAATCAGAGAATCACATCAAGGAAATTAAGTCTTCCTATGCTCTCAAAATATTTAAATATTTGTATGCATAATGAGCATATTTTGCAATAAATGTAAATATATTAACATCTTGAAATTAGTTTTATATTTATTTTTCTTTTTAATTTAATTGTCATTCACAATGCTTTATGGGATTGTAGTTCTTACCCTCATTAAAGCAGTTAAATATCTTTGTCTTTTTGTCCTATTTTCAAATATGTATTTGCTTTAAATCTCATTTTGTAATGTTGTGATTCACCTCGCAGCTGGTTGCACTGTTTTTTTGTGAATTAGTATATAATTTTAGATGACAGAAATGACTATATTTACTTAATTTTGCATTTAAGTCAATGTTAATGTGTTACTCAGGGTTGCCAGATCTACGAAACAAAACCAACACAATTGCTATTCAAAACTAGCCCAATCACGTTATTTTTGTGGTTTTCCCCTCCGTCTGGGGTCCCTTCCATCTAAATCATTTTCGGAGGTGGGGGGAAATCACTTTAACCTGCAGCAACAGTGAAAAAGTAGCCCAATTCGGTGGAAACTTGGCAACACTGGTGTTACTTGTTTCATTGTAATTATGTGTACTAGCAATTTCTGAGTGAAAATTATTTCAAACTAAATCTTACACCTTTTTTTCAGTGCGGTTTGGTTCAAGGTTTACATTACAACTCTTAAATCAATGCTTTTTTTAAATCCTTAAGGGAAAATCCTTCCTGAACCAATGCCACTGAAAAAGTAGGCAACACTCTCACTCTATTATAACCTGAGCAATGGTGCCTAAGCAATCACATTAACCCTTTGAAAGCCAAACTCTTTCTTTGGTGGATACAAAGATCCATAAAGGGTCTCCCCTAACTGTCTTTGTCGAATCTCCAGTGGTGTCTTCCCGTAATAAAATAGCATCCATGTACGTCTCATGCCTGAGGACGGAGACTTCTAAGGGATTAATGGGTTGGGAAGTGCTCAGGGAGGCTGAAATCAGCCTGGGAAGAAGAGGAACGCAGGCAGAATTGCCTCTGGGTGCCTCTTATATTGCAGACCTACAGCACATGTGGTACATCCAACAACCTCAAACACACACACACACACACACACACACACACACACACACACACACACACACACACACACACACACACACACACACACACACACACACACACACACACACACACACACACACACACACACACACACACACACACACACACACACACACACACACACACACACACACACACACACACACACACACACACACACACACACACACACACACACACACACACACACACACACACACACACACACACACACAGAGACAGAAGACTCTAAAAGAGCAGTGTGTGTCTGTAGTGCGCTCTCTTAATGCCCACTGACAGTCATCTCTGTACAAAACCTCCTCTCATTTAAAGCCAATAGAAGCGGTGTAAAAATCTCCTGACAGCTGTATGATTCAGAGTCATGGATGGGCCTGAATTTAAATGCTTTTTAAAATCTGCACCAGTTCAAGGTGCAAACGGGGTACAAAACAGATATTTGGTACAGCAGGAGACAGAAAATAGCTAGGCAACATGGAAACTGTAATGCTTTAAAGCACACACAAACACAGAATTGAATTAAATGGTGTTTACACAAGGACCTGACCCCAGGTCAGCTATTCTGAGCACGCATTACAGCAACAAAGCTTTTCCCCCTGTACTGACAATATGTACAAGTGAAACACATTCAGTGTTTTACTACTTTAATAGGCCACGCGGAAGTAAAAATACTTTTTTTTTTCTTGTGAGTGGCCCTAGTGAAAAAAAGGTTTTATATATATATATATATACACACACACACACACGTGTGTAATGTATTATATATTTAAATTAAATTATCAAAATTATTTTAAAATCCTGGATAAGTCTGTCTGTAGATTTTAGAACTATTGCATTTATAAATTACTTAGTCTATAAGAAACAAACTGATAAATATTGAATCTAAAGTTACATATATAAAAATGTATATATAGTGTGTATAGTTATTTATATTTAGATATAATTTTAGATGATCTATCTCGGATTTAACATTTATCAGTTTGCAAATGGAATTAAATCCAAATTTACATAAATATAGAAATGTCTATAAAAATCCATAATGAATATAATTAAAAAATATAAATATTGAAACAAATATATATTTTATTTTAAATATATTGTTGAACTCATAAATTCAGTGTAATTAAAGATTAGCCATTTATTATTCTTGTCCGCCATTCATTTTTAAACAACTTTGTGTCAACATTGTGCTTTGTTGATTGGGTAATTGTTAGCTTAGAATCAGAATGAGCTTTATAGCAACCTATATAACACCTATGTAGGCAGCAGTGCAGCTCACTAGGTTTTAGAACAAACAGGACGCAAGCAGTCTTATTGAGTCTAGAAGCAGACGCTGCAGGACGTTTTATTGACTGCAAACATTCAGTCCTGTCTCCAGCTCAGCACTGTAATGGTTCTCGGGTGATAACTGGACCCATAACACCTGCTGGTTCTGCCCGCTTCAAGGTCAGCGCTGGGCCCGGAGCACAGCTGTCCGCGTGGATCTTATCAGGCCATGAATAGTGCATTTGTGCGTCCGCACGGGACGGCCCAGCACAGCCTGAGACAGCCAGATGCGAGAGCAAGATTACACAGACTGGGTGGGGGGTACAAACATGCACACAGGCCAACAGTCGTACAGATGATGCTTCAAACATCACACATACAGATAAAAGATTATGGCAATAGCATAAAGACGTCTCAGGTTCACTATTACTGAAGACCAATAAACTCTAGAATCACCACTAAAAACACTACAACTATTAGGGTGTTGAGGGTGGCAGAGCGTTGCTATGCTGTTGCTATGCAGTTGCTATGCAGTTGCTATGTTCTTCTGGGTGGTTGCCAGGTCGTTGCTAAGGTGTTCTGACCACTGATCTATATAACGTCTTACTATTCCCTACCAACAGAGGGCATCAGTAGCCGCGTTTCCATTACAGATTTGCGCAAAACTTAAGCGATTTTATAAATGTTGATAAAACTATTGCGAAATAACTGCGTTTCTATGGAGTCAATATAATGCCACATATATATGCAAAATAATAAAGTTTTGCAAAAGAAAATATAGTTTTGCAAAAGAAAATAAAGTTTTGCAAACGAAAATAAAGTTTTGCAAACGAAAATAAAGTTTTGCAAACGAAAATAAAGTTTTGCAAACGAAAATAAAGTCGTTACTTTAAAAAAACCTTACATTTAACAAACAAACCCCCCACCACTTTTTGCAACATCTCGCGGCACTTACGGATGTACCTGAAGAAACATCTCCATTTGATAACAAATTCGTTGGTCTGTGTTAAATAACAGGCGATCTATCGCTGGGATGTGTTATGGCGAGCGCTCGTTGCTGCTGTTATCGGTTCTCTCTTGGCACTCGTGCGCAGTCTTCACACAGACGATCGTACGCTTTGTTCTGGTAAAAGCACAAAACAAAATGCACACAATATTATTTTGCATATATATGTGGCATTATATTGACTCCATACGTTTCCATTAACCGATGTTATGCAACTAAAACATTTTTTTCCTCTCGCGATAAGTCATGGAGACGGATGTTGGTAAGTTTACGTATATAGCAGCCACCACACTAGCCATTATTTTTTAATTGAAGGAGGAGTATGAGTGTATCTTTTGCAAAATAATGCAGAGAGATGCTTCTGGGATGCTTCTGAAACGTGCCGTGGCGCAGCTACTATAAACCCAAGCACTGACTAGAGTGGCCGCTTCGGAGCCGAAATGCACCGCAGACGTGTACAGTGTAAATAAGGGGTTATCCAAGCATTAATGGCAAAGAAAGCCCTTATACTTGAGAGCGGCCATGTATGAGGCATTTCTTACATGTTATAGTACATTAAAGAATGATCATGTGACTTTTGCAGTCACGTTTCCATTGCAATTTTGCAAAATATTCCTTTTTCGAATTGCCTGAAAAACCTCCTCATGCGAGCGTAAAAAATGTTTGCGCTATATGGGAGTTTTTGCACAATTGGCGTGCTTCCATTGGGCGTATTTTTAATTTGCAATTTCAATTTGCACAATTTGAAGGGCAATGTAAACGCAGTTACTGACTGACATGGTTACTAGGGCTGTGGTTACTAAGATGATCAGAGAGCTTTTTTTACCGTTTCTCTGTGGCTGCAAGGATGTTATGGGGTGGTTGCCAGGGGCGTTGCTAGGGTTTTCTGGGAGACTGCAGACTTGTTATGCAGTTGTTAAATTCAACCGGCTCGCAGTTAATCGTTACATCCCTAGTTAAGCCTGCTGTTATGACAACAGGGTCAGGGGCCAATTGCAGAGTCTATACAGGAAACAATGAGACAATCTCATGAGCACCTACTCGACAGAAAACATGAAACGGACATGACAGAAGATTCTAATCTAATGAGTACAGTGCAATCAAACACTTCTGTACTGCATCACCTGCTGGAACGAGGTGTTGGGTGACGCCAGATGAAAAATGTCCTGGGAAGTTATGTACTGGATCTTAGAGTAAAGTCAACTACATACTAGAGAGATCTATGTTTGACAGATGCATAAAATTAGTTTGATAGTGTATAAAAAACACCCGTTGTAGGAAGACCTTAGAAACCATCCAGAAGACCTTAGCAACTGCATAGCAATGACCTAGCAACTTCTCAGATATTAGTAACTTCACACCAACATGCTTAAAACATTGAACACCATAGCAACACTATAGCAATGCCCAAGCAACCACCCAGAGCACCGCATTAAACACCCATAGAAACTTAGTAACATCTTAGCAACATTCGACTGCACAGCAGCAGCCCTGAATACCCTGACAACCATCCAGAAGATAGCAACATGCTTAAAACACTCTGAACACCTTAGCAACAGCATAGCAATGCCTTAGCAACCACGTGAACACCCTGGCAACCACCCAGAAAACAGCAACCTGCTTAAAACTATGAACACTTTAGCAACTGCATAGAAAATGTCCTTGTCACCACTTGAACACCCTGGCAACTACCCGATAATTCGTTTTTTGAGCATGTTTCTATGAAGTTACTAAGATTATCGGGTGGTTGCCAGTATGTTTGGCTGGTTACGAGGGCATTGCTATGCAATTGCTAAGGTGTTCACAGTGTCTTAAGCACGTTTCCATGAAGTTACTACAAACACCTTAGCAACTGCATAGCAATGTCCTAGCAACATCCAAAACACTGGCAACCATCCAATAATCATTGTAACTTCAGTAAAACTTGGTTCAAGTCCTTAGCAACCAATAGCAATGCTCTAGTCACTACCCAAACACCCTGGCAACCACCCAGAAGACCTTAGAAACTGCAATGCCATAGCAACCACCAAGAACACCCTAGCAACGAACCTTAGTAGTAACTGCATAGAGATTAAAACAATCTGAACACCCTTGCAACTGCATAGCAATGACCTAGCGACCACCCAAAAGACCTTAGCAACTGTAATGCCCTAGCAACCCCTCAGAATACCCTAGCAACCAGCTAGAGAACCTAACTGCATAGAAATATGTTCGCAACACCTAAAGCACATAGCAACACCCTAGCAACCACTGTTCCTGTTACTCTGAGATGTGCATGCGTGCCTTTATGAATCTGGTCAGTGTGATGCTGAATACAGATCTGAGTACAGAAGGGATGGCACATTTGAACCTCCACTGTTAAAACAGGCGAGAGTGAACAACACCTAGATACAATACCACAAACTAGCCAGCTCAACATAAACACTACAATTCAATCCAAAGCACAATCTAACAACAAAAATGAGAATATGAAGAGGTTGTTAAATTGCCCGTTTTTGCATGACATGCGATGTTAAATAGACGCTTGTTCATCTAAACGTTTGGGTCGTGACTCTGTGCATCATCTGCGGTCGTTCACCCCCCAAATGCAACAACATTCTTTCACACACACGTGACGCTCCACCTCCACCAGCATTTTAAAAGCACAACCCAAAAGACGAGGGGACAGCAAGTCTGACACCGTCAATGCAGGACATTCCTGAGTTAACTGGCCTGTGGCTTAAGGCCTAAAATAAGATTAGTCAACTACTCTGGAATTACACCGATTTTCTGAACCTAGAAACCATTCTCTAGAAGTGTTCGCTATGATTTTACAAAAAGAAACACAAAGAAAGTACCACTTGAAAAATTGCTTTTTTGACAATACAAAAATTACTAAATTTCACTTAATTTTATGTTGCCAGTAAAATTATTGTGAATATATTGTGAATATTCTGTATGCATATTTAAATATGTTGAAAAACATTCTCCTAGTAGTTTGAAAATTATAAAAAATATTAACAAATAATGTCTTTATGATGTACAATTTATAATATTATTGCACAACCAAAAATCCTGACAACCTCTCAGAAGATCTTCATTGCAATATGTTTAAAGAAAACAATCAGCAGATTATTGCTGAAAAAAATTGCAAAATATGAAAGTGTAAAAAAAAATACAGAAGTTTACATTTACTGTAAAGAAAATATGCCATACTAAAAAAATTGCTAAAATTGTTATCAAATCAAAGCTATATGTCTAAAGTTACACTCTAAAAAATGCTGGGTTATTTCAACCCAACTTTGGGTCAAATATGGACTAACCCAACCGTTGGGTTAAATTTTTACATTCAATATTTAACCCAAAATTTGGGTTAGTCCAAAGTTGACCCAAAGTTGGGTTGAAATAACCCAGCATTTTTTAGTGTGTATGTTCCAAATTTGAAGTTGATATCACAAAAAATTGAGGTACCTGTAAGATGTTGTTTAGGCACTATACCAAAAATAGCCACTAGGTGACACCCAAATTCCACTGAATTTTTTTAATGTATATATATATATCCTTTTTACCCTTGTCAGCGTCAGTCCCCATCCACTTGCATTGTATGGAACAGATGGCCAATGATATTCGGCTAAATTTCTGCTTTTGCGTCATTAAATACAGTACGTTCACGAGGTTTTAACATCATGAGGGTGAGTAAATATGGACTGAATTTGCATTTTTAGGTGATCTGTCCCTTTAAGACCAACATCATTTCTGTTATTTCAACAACGCATCAATCAGGGACGCGTAAACCTTTCAAAGTAACATTTATCCACGTTATTTGCCAAATTTGAAGTTGATATCACAAAAAATTGAGGTACCTGTAAGATGTTGTTTAGGCACTATACCAAAAATAGCCACTAGGTGACACCCAAATTCCACTGAATTTTTTTAATGCAATTCCTGTCACAAATGTATAGATTTCTGTCACAATATTACTTCTATCACAAAATAGTCACCAAATATGGAACCTTGAGACTCAGACCAATGATATGTGATAAGATTAGAAAAGGTTTCAATGATACAATATTGTAGTATTTTGTAATATGACACTTGACACCGCCCACTCGGGGGAGGAGCCTGCTAAAAGGTTGTAAAGTATCCTTTCCATGGTAAGCAATGTCCGATTTCAGCCACATGTTTCTTTTATTACATTTTTGCAGACAAAAGGTGTTACAAGTTTTTTTCACAGATGAATTTTGAATGTTTAAGCTTTCGAAAGATATCTAATTTAGGATGATTACTAAAATATGTGAGGGGAAAAAGGCAATAAAAATAGAGCCCCGTAACATGCTTATATTGTCTTTATGATGTACACTTTTTGTTATATTATTGCACGCTTATTGGTTGACTAGTGAAGTGGGTGTTGGCAGGTGCTAATGTGTGAATACTGATGCGCTAACGACTGCTCTTCAGTTTAATGAACTGATGATGGTTGGTCGTCCTGAACGTGTGAACGTGTGTGCGCAAAGGTCAAGAAATCCCAGCCTCGGTTTGACCCCCAAAGCCTGCAAACGTGACCTAATGCTTTCAGAAGTGCACATGTGAGTCCGTGAGGCAGCATTGATTAACTCAATTGACAGAACGGTTACCAAGGACATAAACAATTCTACAGTTACCACGGACACCATCCAGCCCCATTATGATGTCACAGCCTCATCAAGAATGCTGTTCCACTCCCATGTGCAGCATTACTAGAGCCTGTAACATCATAATCGTGTCTTTGCATTGGTGTTTCAGCATTTTTATACTGTTCAGGAAGCTTCAAGGCGCTGTTATTGATTTGATGTACATTACACTTTTATTAGAACTACTAAACGTGTTCGTAAGATGCTGTTTGTCACTCTCATATTGAGAAAAACACAATGAGATTTAATTCTCTGCAATCATTTCCAATGCATCTTAACACCATTTTTAAAGTGTTTAAAGTCTAAAGCATTTCTGTAGCCTATGTCCTCGACGCTGCTGAACAAAATGTCAAAACGGTTTTAAACTGCCAGATCAAGAGCTTGTAGCATCACCACAACTAATTACGCCAATATCCCTCACTGGGGAGCTCTTGTGTTACCCATCAGCTATTTGGAAACATATCTGACCCCACAATCCCCAAGGCACACACATTAAAGGAACAGTACACCCAAAATTAAAAATCTCATTTACAGAATATTTCAGAATTATGGCAGTGCCTCACACAAACCTATGGCGAAAGAAAGAAAGAATATTATTTATTTTATTTATATATATATATATATATATATATATATATATATTCATAAAATACAAGTATCCCTTTAAATCCACGAGAGATGCCCGAGCACCTGTGCAGCCGCCGGGTTTACTGTGCGGTGTCATGTTTGTTTCTCTTTCCAACGACACCCTGTTATTGGATAGACATTATATACTGTACTATTAGAGCACTATATAACATTATATAGGGATGAAAGCAATGCAGTCCTGTGCCAATGTATAAAACGATCTCTAAACCCCATCAGTAACTGAACATTGACAATCACACGCGCACATTAATGAAAGGCGATCACACGTTACCTCGGAGTCGTGCATTATTCCTGGATTTTCCTCGTTTTCTTCCCGGTCAGTCGCTCGATCGCTTTCATTAAGCACTCGACGGTTTCCTCTGGAAGGGTTTGGCTGCTCGTGTGCCTCATATGAGACGCGAACAATCCGCTATGTGTCGGTTTAGGGTTGCGGACGCAGGCCTGTGTCGCGCGTTTTAGCGTTTCACTGTAAAGCGCGACGGATGTGTCGGTGTGACGCTTGTCTGTAGCCGTAGAGCCGCTGTGATCCTCTCTCTCTCTCTCTCTCTCTCTCTCTCTCTCTAAATATATTTATTAACACCGCCTAAATCATCCAAACTGCAACATTCTAATGTATACTAAATTATTATTCATTGCATTTCCCTTACAATAAATATTGTAGGTGTACTGTGGTACAGTGATGATAACAGCATGGTATTTTGGGATATACCATAGTATTACCGATTCAAGATCCATTAAACATTTGAAAAAGCGTATCTGTCCAAAACCCATATGGTATTATCATAGTGCATGTACAAAAACATGGTATTACCATGGTGCATATAAAAAAAACATGGTGTTAAGGCATGATGCATATGCAAAAAAAAACAAAAAACATGGTATTGTCATAGCGTATGTCCAAAATCATACCATGGTAACATGTCCAAAAACACTGTATCACAATGATGCATGTGCAAAACACACACAACGTCCTAAAACACGTAAAGACATGGTATTACTATGCATGTTTAAAAACAAAAACATGGCATTATCATAGTGCAGGTCCATAGTGCATGCATGTGCATGTGTATTACCATGGTAACATGTCCAAAAACATGGGATTACTATGATGCATTTATAAAAAACATGGTATTGTCATAGTGCATGTCCAAAAACATAGCATTATCATGGTAACACATGCAAACATATGGTATTACCATGGTAACGTCCAAAAGCATGGTATTATATGATGCCTGCCTAAAACAACATATCAAAGCACATGTTCAAAAACTATATAATATTAAACCATTGTTTTTATATATGCATCATAGTACTACATATCACCATGGTAATACCATGTTTTTTGCACATGCATCATAGTAATATGTTTTTGGGCATGTGCTATGACAATACCACTTTTTTATATACATACATGCATCATATTAATACCATGCTTTTAGATTTTTTTGCACATGCACTGTAGTAACATGCAAAAACATGGTATTACCATGATGCATGTTCACATTGACATATTAATGGTAATTTTTGTGGTTGCAGACACTAGAAAGCATTGCTTTTCAAGTCGAGTTGATTGTTTTCTTCTGGAAACACAAGAGAATGCTAAAATCCCTTTCACTGCACATTGGTAACTATAGTTCCCACTAGATTACTGTAGCTTTACTACAATAAAATCAAACTCAGATAAGAAGCAGCTTTCTGTGTTTTCTTTCATTTCTGGTTTTGTTGACAGTGGCCACTACCATAATAGCACAGTTTTCCTACGGTAGCTTAAAGCAGCCGTATCACAAGTGTAAGTGAAGCAGGCTGATGAAGATGTTGACATCAGTGGCTCTCACGGCTGAGGTTTGGCTTCCCGAGGCTTATGCTGGATTAGCTTTCATTGACGGCTCCATCAGAAGAGGGGGTGTTGCTGCTCCCAGGAGGCTCTGTATCTGCCGCGGGTCACGCCTGCAGGCCTGGATCTGCTGGAGGAGGATGTTTGATGGGTCTTAATGACCCGCCAGCCGCTGAGTCACTCGCGCAAATGTCCTTTTTTTAACCTTCTGTTTCACTCACAGGTCTGGCTGAGAATTAGAAAATAATTGGTTTTGAGAGGAGCCGTTCACTTACTGTCACTATCGGCGAAACCTTCACAAAACAACATTGGTGTGTGGTTGTATCCAGGGGCCATTATATGTGGAAATAAATACATAAATCCACATGATATACAGCATATATTTATATTTTATACACACCTACAGTTCAGATTACATTTATAAGTAAATAAATGAAATAGTCAAGTCAAATAGCACATCCTACAGCTGAAATTATATTTATAAATAAATATAAATTATATAAAATAGATAGCACGCCTACAGCTTAAGCTATATTTATAAAAAATAGATATAATCTCAGCTAAACGTGTGCTATTTATTTATTGATTGATTGATTTATTGTTATCTAATTTATTTGAATTCATTTTATTTATAAACAAATCTCAGCTGTAGGTGTGCTATTTATTTATTTATTTCATCTAATATATTTGCTTTCATTTTATTTATAAACAACCTCAGCTGCAGGTGTGTTATTTATTTATTTATCTATTTTGTTTTGTTTGTTTATCTGATTTATAGTAATTTTATTTATAAACAAATCTCAGCTGTAGGTGTGCTATTTATTTATTTAATCTAATATATTTGCATTCATTTTATTTATAAACAACCTCAGCTGCAGGTGTGCTATTTATTTATTTATTTATTTAGTTAGTTATTTTGTTTTGTTTGTTTACCTGATTTATAGTAATTGTATTTATAAACAATCTCAGCTGCAGGTGTGCTATTTATAAATAAAAATAATTTAATTAAATAGCACACCTACACATGAAATTATATTTATAAACAATAATAAATAAAGAAAGAAATGTGTAAATATATACAGTATATATAAAAAATTTAAATCTCGCAGTGACTTACATTGATCAGATAACTGTGAATCATAACAGCTTATTTCCAGTGATCGTCATAATGGTGAGAGACATAAAGACAGCGGATGAGGGCCAGAAGAGCTCTGAGATGAAAGAGAAAAATATTCCAATCAGAGAGGTGAAAAGCAGAGTAAATGCGGCTTTATGAAAGTGTGTGTTGTTGAAGGCTCTATAATGCTCCGTAATGAGCAGATGTGAGAGAAAACAGAATGAACCATTAGGAGAAAACAGGACGTGGCATCTTTCCCTGCGACGGTAATAAAGCACAGCGCTCACAGCACTGAAAGAGTGTGAATTTAGGTCAAAGCACCCCGCCTTCCCATCATCCCCCATCATCATGAGAGAGAGAGAGAGAGCACTTCCTCTCAGAACATCCACTTCCTGTCACTGACGCACAAATCACTGTGATGTTAAACTGGACTCTCAAAGAGCATCACTAACAGAAGACTGTTATGTTCTTCCAGAAATCAATGCTGCGTTTCACCGGGGCTAGTTGTCACTTTAGTATTATATTATATTATTATAGCATATATAGTTTTATATTTATTATTATTATTATTATTTAATATTTCGAATTAGCTTTTATTTTTATATTTTCAGTTTTCATATTTATTTTAGTAATTTTGCGATGTGCTTTTGAATTTGTTTTTCTTCATTTTTATTTTTATTTCAGTTCTGATTTGAGTAATTTTAGTACTTAAACGAAAATTAGAAAATGCTCCCTCAGCAACTAATTGAAGCACTAAAATTACTCAAATTAAAATAAAGCTTAAGAATAAGAATAATGAAGTGCACTTAAAAAGACAAACAAATGAAAATTATCAACGTTGCCTGAAATTTAAGATTTATAGTTCAGTTTTAGTTGTAATAATTTTAGTACTTAAATTTTAATTAATTTTATTGTTAGGTGTAGAGGCTAGTTATATGTCTAATTTATCATTTTCATCTACTATTAATTTTATTTACGATTTACTTAATGTCTATAACAAAAACGATTTTTAATAGTTTTAGTTAATGATCACATTGGTTGTCACACAGAAAATAATCTCAGTAAACATAAGGTTTGTTACCTTTTCCATTTTCCAGTGTGACAACATGCCCCACACAAATGGACTTTGAAATATAATTTGCTGTGAATGAAACCGTCAACTGTCCACACAAATATCACCCGAAATAAAATAAATATATAAAAATACAATGATATAGAGTAGGATAGTAACATTTACAAAAAGCTCTTTTGGTGGGTTATATGAAGCCGTTCTGTTCTCTGATAATCCAGCAGGAAACTGGCTGCGGATACAAAGACTGTTCAGAACAAATCAAAGCCCTGCTGGACGCGACTGAGACCAGCTTCACCAACACAGAGGACTGTTTATTTATCGTCAGATGGAGAATGTGAGGGAGGTCTGTTTCCTTTCCTCTCGTTCCAGGTGCTCAAACAGGGCCGAGTAATAATAACAGAAAGAACAAGTCAAGGTTTAGTGTTATCATGACAGAGTTCCTGCGTTACACTGAAACAGACAGATGAACTGCAGATGAAAAAATTTTTTTTATTTTATTTTAAGTTACATTTGTTGTTATCACGTACACAATAATATAATTTTAATTCTCTGCTAATAAAATTAATAATTTAGGCTTACAGAATCTTGCACAACTATTTGTGTCTTTCTTCATCTGAAACTACATGTCGCAATTATAGAGGAACGTGAGATGTATCTACATATGAAAAACCAGGGATCCAAAACATGTTTGCCAGCAACAATTATTTAAATATGGATTCAATATTTTTGCCAGCCAGCCAGTTTGTGTTTACTTAAAGTGACCCTGACATGAGTTATACATTTCGGTTTAACCAATATATGCATACATAATTTATTTAAATGTTTTCTATTAATTTATTAAAATACTTAAAATATGTATTTAATTACATTTTTAGTTTTTACACATATACAATGTTCAAAATTACATAAAGTAAAATAAAATGTACTAATATATATATATATATGTTTTTTCCTTTTAATTTCTCTTTTAATTTTAGTTACTTTAATTTTACATCATGATGTAAAATTGCTTTCTAGGGTTTTATTTTGCTTAATTATTTTTACATTATGAATAAATTTTTTGTTGTAGGTACATAAAAATATAAATAAATATGAATACAAATTATAAAATAAAATGTATATATAATAAGTAAATCAAAGTATATATTTCTAAGGTTTTATTTTGCTTTTAAAGATAACGTTACATTATGAATTTAATGATTTTTTTGTGCATTTCAGCATCTTTAATGAATGCAATTCAACTGTACACTTACAAGATGCTGCCACCTGCTGCACAGATGCTATATTTCGAATCAAAAAGCTATTGGATGGCATTTAATGTCTTGGTAGTGAAACTAAGTTTTGATTATTCATAATCTCACAGCTACAAAAAAATAAAAATACACATGAAGAGTTGGACAGTTTTATTATCTTACATGTAGATTATCTCAAAGCTTCCACTAGGAAAATAGTTCAGTACAATGTAGAAAACACAAGAACAACACTATTTTTCAGCTTATATATTAGTGTTAATCCAAGTAACGTCGTCCTCAGTTTTGAGTTCTCTCTGCTCGTGTCTCTTGGACTGCCGGGAACGTTTCTCTGAATCCTGTGCCTCGTAGAGGAGAGCCATGATCTGCCGGCGGACGCGCATCTGGACGCTGGGGTCTCTCAGCAGACGGTACTCCATCGCCACTTGGCTGGAGAAGACGGCGGCGGCGTCCGGAGACGGGTGCTCCAGGACTTTAGCGGACATCTGCTTCAACACCTCCAGCTTCTGCAGCTCGATGTCGGATTCGGAGGAGCGCGTGCGTTTGCCGGATGTGCTCCGGGGAGACAGCGAGTACGAGGCAGTTTCCTCGGGGATGCCGGTGTCTGGAGTGCCGGGCATCGGGGAGAGACACACGCTGATGGAGTCGAAACTGTCCACTTCTTTGTCCGTCTCCATTTCATCCGACTCGTCTGCAGTTTCCTCCACTTTATCAGAACCCAGCTACAAGAAGAGCAAGAACAATTACAATCAGTCTTAATGACTCGCGCAAGACTTTCACAATGCGAGTAAACAAAGACGGATTCGCAGAATCTACTTTATTTACTGTTCTCAATTCGTTTTCGTTTTAACAGTAGCCTACACCGGTCCGTTCGTTCACAGTAAACGTATTAAATTTTCATTTGTTGACGGTTTAAAGGATTAAACATTTAATGACTTATGCCTTCATTTGAATGCCACCAGTTTTGATAATGCATTTGCATGAAATCATAAATAGAGAAATAAGAATACAATTTCTGGGGGAACATTTTTTTTTTATAGTGCCGTATTGTAAAAAAATCAACTGTTGTTTTGAAAATCAACTGATTACGTATGCTTTACTACAAAACTATTAAAAAACGAAAAAAAAAAGTAAACTGAAAACTGAATTTGCAAAAAAAAAAAAAAAAGAAAAAAAAAGAAATTCAGAGGGAAAAAAAATCCCCAAAAATTTAATTTGTTAAACGTTTAATAAATTGGTGTTGGTAACATTTTACAATTTGTTCATATTAGTTAACAACATTAGTTAAACTAACAATGAAAACTACTTCTAAAGCATTTATTAATCTTTACGTTGATTCCAACATTTACTAACACATTAAACTGAAAAATTGCACATTAACAGATGAATAAATACTGTAACAAATGTATTGCTCATTGTTAGTTATTGCTTTAAATATAGTTAACAAAAGGAACCTTATTGTAAAGTGTGACTTTGTGGTTAAATTGTACAAGTTTCGCGATGCTTTGTGGGTACCTAAATTAAATAAAAAAATAAATTTACCCATTTAAACAAGAAAAATTAAAATGGGAAAAAACAACACTGATTTCATAGGGCTCTATGCACATCACGTTTTGTTGTGTTTTTTAGACGTACAGGGTTCTCGCTTTGCCGATGAACGATGTGTGGCTTCAGGAAGCCGAGGGCCCTCAGGAGCCACCGCTGCCTCATCGTGAGGGGCTTCTTCTCACTCCCGTTGGGTTTGGGTTTCCTCAGTCTGGAATATTGAGTCCTCAGAGACGCCACCCTGGTCGCCACCGCCAAAGCTGAGCGGCAAAAAATGCATTTAAAAACATAAAAACACTTAATGGCAGCAGCAACAATTCGTCTTGAATTTCAAAGGGAAGGAAAAGGAAGTTATAAAATGTTATTTGTGCCAAATCTAACAGTGTGCTTACTGTTTAATGCAACGAAGAGATGTTTTCTGCAGCGCATACCTTACCTTACAGTTATGCACATATTTCCATTTTACATGGCATAACCAAACTAACATTTTCAGGCATCATAAATTAAAACTATATTTTTATAATAGTAACTAATGCGATCTTAAGATTTTAATAAACTGTCTGCTTTACAACTGTGGACAAAAGTAAATTTCGTATACATTTATTATATAGGCTACTATAACATACTATAGGCTATCTTTTTGTCACACAATTTAAATTTGTAATAAATTGGTAATAAATCTGACTGGTTGATAATATAAGCTAGCTAGTATATGTAGGTAAAGTTAGTAGTGACTGATTGTAAAAAGAGCGTCTAGTACAACATTCGGCTGCAGTATTTGGGTAATCAGCATTAAGGCGAAATTAAAAACAGGGCTTCTGCAAGTTTTATAAATGTAAATTCAAGACTTTAAGATTTTTAAGACCAAGTAGAGAAAGTTTTTAAAGAAAAATTTTTTTTTTGAATGGAATACGTCAATATGGTCTCTAAATGTAAATGTCTTGTATTGGCAATGCCTCAAAGTTTGAAAACAATTTCCAATAGATATCATTACATTTGAACTCATTTTACTAACAAAAACTATTACAATAGAATAAAAAATGTAAAAAAAAAAATAAAAAAAAAAAGTATTTTTGTCTTGTTTTCCAGTCAGTGCAAACCTGAGAAGACTCTTAAATCAAAACACAATTACTTGAAGCAAAATAAAACTCTTGTTTTTTCGTGAAATTTATCAAGATGAAGTGAGTTTGATTAAAGGGGTCATATGATGTTGCTAAAAAGAACATTATTTTGTGTATATGTACTCATACTGTACATTATTGTTTCTCCTCTATGCCCCGCCTTTCTGAAACACGTCGATTTTTACAAAGCTCATCGGTCTGAAAAGCGAGGTGTGCTCTGATTGGCCAGCTATCCAGTGCGTTGTGATTGGCTGAATACCTCAAGCGTGTGACGGAAATGTTACGCCCCTCACCATACTGTGATGCCGTGTCCGGCCGGAGCGACGAGACAAAAACATTAAAACCCATTATAAACAAGGCATTTGTTGCATCCAGTGGGGACATAATTACGGATTATAAAGACTTATACTGACTATACATTGCATCGCGCCGCGTAAACATAAAACCATGTCTGCATTTGTGATCGGAGAAATCACAAACAACAAGCGCTACTCTACACTGCTCAAAACACGCGTTTGAATCATCAGTGGCAAATCCTTTAAATGAAAACGTACTTACAGGCTGTGAGTCAGAACAGTCTGGGAATATTTTCCCAGAATATACATTTATACATAGAGTCATTTGTCCATGATTTCGAAACGGTTCGTTCGATTCAGTTCTGAGCGAAATGTCTGTAAACCCCTCCCTTCCATAAGCCTACTCTGCTCTGATTGGTCAGTTGGCCAAGCCTGTTGTGATTGGCACAAAGAGGAGCGCTTGAGCAAGTTAGTGAGCGCTACCATCTGTGTTGCCAAGTCCGCGGTTATTTTTGATGTCACGGGTTGTAGTGACCGCAATAACGTCATATTTTGGCACTGGAATGCGAATTTACCAGGGGAACCCCAACTGAAAGCGTGTATTTTACACCCCAGAACACGATTTTTAAAGGGGGACCACCCTCGAAACACGATTGGGCTAGTTTTGAGTAGCAATTGGGCAGGTTTTGTTGTGACAACCTGGCAACCCTAGCATGCACCTTTACATAAAACAATAAAATAGTGCCCCAATCAGTTCTTAAAATATCAACATTTTGTTTAACACTTATGCAAGCGAATC
>NW_015548197.1:194109-210873 GCF_001515605.1 Sinocyclocheilus anshuiensis
AGCGCTACCATCTGTGTTGCCAAGTCCGCGGTTATTTTTGATGTCACGGGTTGTAGTGACCGCAATAACGTCATATTTTGGCACTGGAATGCGAATTTACCAGGGGAACCCCAACTGAAAGCGTGTATTTTACACCCCAGAACACGATTTTTAAAGGGGGACCACCCTCGAAACACGATTGGGCTAGTTTTGAGTAGCAATTGGGCAGGTTTTGTTGTGACAACCTGGCAACCCTAGCATGCACCTTTACATAACACAATAATAATGTCTTAAAATAATGACATAAAAACATTTTGTTTAACACTTATGCAAGCGAATCGTGCCCACAGCTAAAGTTTAGCTGCTAAACTGTAAACACTTAACAAAACAATAATGGTGGATACGTTAGCCGAGTGCTAACGTGACTAACTGATGAAACAATACAGTTTGAAAACCAAAATATGTCTACTGTAATGTCTGAAGAACGACAGACAAAAGACGCTCCGTGTCTTAACCTTTAATTATAACGCCTCTTCTCTCTCTACCAGGTCTTTTACTCCCTGCATTAACCCTGTAACTACATAAACAGCACTTTCACAATGATTATAAAGTCTGTGCGCTACACTACATTCTTTATTATTAAACGAAGTAATTAGAACAACGACAGTCTACCTTAATAGACACATTCTTAGGAAATAGTGGGTTCACAGCGAATTATCATAACTATTTCAGTAAAACAGTAATATCGTGCTTTACCTGGAAACCTAAAGCTGCACTAGGTATATATACATCACATATTAGCACAAAAAAAAATAGACGAGTGTTCGCATTTCGTGGGCGGGCGGGCATTATGCTAATGTGTTACCCAGTGACGTAGATCGGTAACAGGCAGAAGATTCGAAAATATAACGACTCGTTAAGGCGATTCTGAGTCGACTCTTTATCAATATCTTTATTTATCATGCACGTTTTTGATTAACAACTTTGCAGACTGTTTACATTGAAGGATAGCTACCTTACAAACTGCGAAAGAGATATTTTTCGAAAACCCATATGACCTGCTCTTTAAAGCACAAACTCAATTGTGTTCATTTTCTCAGAAAACAAGACTTCATGTCAAATTTGCATCTCAAGAAAACACATCTTGAGAAGGATATTTGGGAATCTATACGGAGTTAGAAATGCATTTTTTTTTGCAGGGTGAATTGAAGACTTTCTGCTCAAGTTCAAGATATTTTCAGGCCTTGATTTGTGTGGAAGGGCCGCAGAAACCCTGTAAAAATGAAAAGTGTATTTAAATCCCATGCTTTCAAAATCTCACTCCAGCCAAATGCAATCAAAGTTGGCAGCCCTGGCAAATCATCACTGCATTCGTGAATATGCTGCATACAGGTTGTTCTATAATTTAGCGAATTAATTCGAATTTTGAGCCAATTTGACATAGTAGAGTTTGCAGTAGCTCCTCCCCCAATACAACCAATCACATCTTAGTTAAATCTTTGATATTTTATTAATTAACTTCTGCCACTAGGTTAAAAGACGGTTTAAGTTAGCAAGATCCTTCCTGAAGTCAACATTTATTTTGCACATAAATTAGTGCACAGACAGGGATTCATTCAACAGACCAGCAGCTTATGTGGATGTTTGCGGTAAATCAATGTTTCTAGTAGCGTGCATTTACTCAAGCCAAAACTCACCGGGCATCTGAAGCGCATCGGCGACCTCCTTCCATCGTTTGTCCTTCTCCTCCCGGTTGTGGTAATCGGCGGACGAAATGTCGTACAGACATGCAGACTCCTGCCAGAGCTCGATCAGCGTCTCCTCCGCTTCGGGTGTCCACAATCTTCCAGTCATCGCGAATGAACAATATTCTGGTCTCACGAGTCAGTTTACAGCCGCTGGCCTCATTTACATAATCGCTGGACGCGTAAACAAGCGCAGCGACTCAACTCTGCGCGAGTTTAATGGATCGGAAGACTGGGATCTCCTTCTTTTAGAGTAATGGCGGCTTACAAACACCCTTGAAACGCACATACCGCCACCTACTACACCGGAGTGTATAGAGGCACGGCTTCAGTCTCTTACTCCATCCATGTAACCCTGATAGCTCACGTACATCACAGAGATGTCTATTTGACGTCTGCATTTACATCTGCAAGACCTGTTTTTTTAGAGTGTTTGTTCATCTGCAATACGTCTATAGGACGTTTCCTATCAGATGTCAAATAGACGTTTAGAAGATGTCTTTAAGATGCTTATGAGTTAGAATGAATGTAAAACATCTTAAAGACGTCTATCAGATGTTTGTACACAGCAGATGCTTTCCAGATGAAGAGATCTTTCGCAGACATGTTGCAGACCTACGTGTGCTATCTGGGAATATTCTTTAAAAAACACACACACAACTATATACTATCAATAAAATAATGCCCTGCCTAAAATGAGTGTTTCTCCCGAACCCGCAACATGCAGAAAAGTTAGTTTAAGTCAAATGTATACTTCCCTGATAGCACACGTACATCACGGAGACGTCTATTTGACATCTGCAAGACGTATTTTTTAGAGTGTTTGCTCATCTGCAATACATCTATGGGACGTTTCCTATCAGATGTCAAATAGACGTTTAGAAGATGTCTTTAAGATATTTATGATTTACAATGTATGTAAAACTGACATCTTAGAGACATCTATCAGATGTTTGTACACAGCAGATGCTTTCCAGATGAAGCGATCTTTAACAGACATCTTGCAGACAAACGTGTGCTATCTGGGTCAAAATCATAAACATCTTAAATACATCTTCTAAACGTCTATTTGACATCTGATAGGAAACGTCCTATAGACGTATTGCAGATGTCCTATAGACTTATACCTGATGTCGGAACAGTTTGATCAATTTGTACACACTTTTAATGAAATATTTGTATGATTAAAAGGAAGAATAGTAGTTATAGTCTCGTATTGGCCAGTTTTTACAAGCCTTCCAACGAAAAAAAAAACAGCCCTACAAATTAATAAAAGAACACGTTATACAGACACTTAATGGTAGGCCTATTTGATGATTTGTTAATTGCATTTAATTTATTATAAATTCAATAAACCATTTGAAATGGGTTTGTAAAAGCTGTTTTTATGCATGTTTTGGCCTGAGTTCTTGTTGCATTTATTTTCTTGCATGGAGACTGAGTCATAGTAATAGCTAGGCCTATAAGCACACAGTTGTACAGCATTGCCCTGGACTGTGGTTTTTATTCAGAAATATATATGGCCGCTGAATGTCGCGACTGACCACCTGAATCAAGAAATACTCAAGAGAAGCGAAATAGAAACCAATTAATAAAGTGAAATAGAAACACACACCGACACATACAGCAAGTCATTAAGCCCAATTATAATTTTGCTCACATGACAGAATGAGAATGAGCACGAAATCATGAAAAACAGCATAACAAGGACATAGCAACCAGATCTATTATGAGTGTTGGGGAGTAGCTATGTAACGGAATTATGTAATTTAATTACAAAATAAATGTAGGCGAACTGTAATCTGTTGTTACAGAGTAAAAAAAAAAAAAAGTGTAACTAAATTAGTTACTTATGAAAATATTAACGATTACAAAGGGGATTACATCTGAATATTTTCACATACATACAGATTTAATTGATTTCTTTCATAAATTGCATTGACTGCTCTAAAATATGGGACACTAATGTTTCAAGCCATGGTTTCAAGAGTTTAGGACACATGCTTATTTGATAACTTGTTTTATTTCCTATTTGGGTTTGTGTACATGCTTTATTTTTTATGTATAAGCTTTATTTTTTTCCAAAGGATTTTTAGATGCCAGTGTTTCCTGTCATAGCCAAAGATTTGATTTAAAACACAGTATTATAGCTATTAAACTATTGATTTGAAAGAGCTGCTAAAGTCTGATTTTGTGGGTGGCTGTGATTTAAAATTAAACTATTATAATCTTCGAGTGATGAAAGATTTTGAAAGTCTGACAGTAATGAGTGTTGAGTACTACTGTAAAGTTAACCCTGCCTGCTTTAAATATTTCAAAGTTATTAACAGTTGAAAACATTTGTTAGAAATTTAGAAAGGTAATCAAAAAGTAATCAGTTACATTACTTTAATAAAGTAATTGAAATAGTTACACTACTTATTGCATTTTAAATAGGGTAACTTGTCATCTCTAACCTATTACATTTCCAAAGTAACCTTCCCAACACTAATTACGAACCACAAAAAAATTTGCACAGCGGCCAGACCATAAACCATTCGCTTACTATTAGAAGACTTGTGGCTTCCAAGATGCAGTTTTGAGCTTCGTGAGAAGCAACTCGTTCGACTCTCCTTCCTACCAAACCAGTTATCACCATGAATATCCATTATGTAGTTAAAACACTAGTTAAAAAAAAAAAAAAAAAAAAAAAAACTACCAGTCTCTCTGATATAGATATTTTTGCAAACACGCTACTAATGTTGCAGGGAGTGATGTTCGGTTCTTGAACGAATCGTTCTTTTGAGTCGGTTCTCAGGAAGTAACCAGTTGAGCCGGTTCACAAATCGAATTGAATCGAACTTTAGTTCCGGGTTGAAGACGCAGGACGCACAGCCGAAGTAGCACGTCAAAATCTCAAAACTCAAAAAGAACCGAATGAGCCGGTTCAACCAACTGTCGAAGTTTGCCGAGGATTTCCGAGGACTCCACAAGAACCGAATGCGCCGTGGCGAAGTTTGCCGAGGATTACCGAAGATTCTGATGAGTTGAGTTGACGATACTGTGCAAGCCTGGAAATATGCGTGTTTATTATGACTGTTATTAAATTACATTTTATTAAAACCTGCAAAAACCTTTCTGTCGAGTGATGTAAATAAATTTTACAATAGTTTATTGTGCATGCATATTATATTTAAAGTTGCTTAAGCGAAATCAAGGAGTTTACAAGACTGGTTTATTCATTCTTTATACTGTAGACATGTAGAACATATCCGCGTTTGTGCATCAATGTCTGTAATGTGTGAAACTTTTAGGGATCTTATCCGAGTTGTAGACTAGTCAATATTGCTCAGTCAGTCGTATCTGAGGATCCGCGAATGAAACTGTGACCACAAACACCATTAACCTAAGTGAATTATATGGCAATAATCAGTAATATGCTTTCACACAAATAACTTTATGTTTGAATGTTTCAATATGCGTTGACACACATGACTTATTTGAATTTTTCATTGATACAACATGGCATTGAGTTGTTAGAAAAGAAAAGCGTAGAGACGTTATTGCTTGATGACGTCAGGAACCGATTAATAGGCTCTTTTAATCGGTTCAATGAGCCGATCTGTCCGAAAAGAACCGGTTCGCGGAAATGAATCGGACTTTGCATCACTAGTTGCAGGTGCTCCAGTTAATGTGACATTTAGTTGGGCTCAGGTGGCACGCCAGTGCTCCGCCCATTAACATTAACAGATGCATTTCGTTCTTTTAATTTTTGTTACTTTTGAATGAAAGTAACTAGTAGCTTTGTTTAAATAATGTTAGTCGAACATCCAACTAAAATGCTTCAGAAAAACATTCCATGAACAATGTATAAATAATATTTTCTGCTCACTTGTGCTTTTTTTGTAATTATATAAGAAATAACACTATATAAATAAAGTAATTGACACTTGTGCATTTATTTTGTAATTTTATGGTATTTAATCTTAAATAACCGAGATGACCAGCAGATGGCTGCAGTGATCCACACATCCTGCTAAACGAATCTTTCAAAATCATTTAAATTAAGGTACTTTCAAATAACCTAAGAATACGAAATAACAAAAACAATCTAAAAGATTAATATGCATTTAGATATTTAATTTATAACTTAAGTAACGGACATAGCTACTATAAGTAAAACCTATGCACATAGACAGTAAACTCAAATCCATATTCAATCATATCTTGCTTTGAATAAAACCAATGAATTAAGATGTTTTAAATTTTGGGGTTACCTTTCAGCATGACAAAAAAATATAATCCTATGCAGACATCTAACATGTTATGCTCCCTCTAAAACTATATTAAACAGAATTTTGTTTATTTTTATCAATATTATGAGGTTTTGACAAGATCATATTAACTTTTTTTCTATCATAAATATGGGGGAAAGTAGTTGGCATTAAGGATGACTTGATTGTTATATATCAGAATAAAAGTTTGCCCCTCATTTTGCTCTGCCCTACACTAACTGTAATTTTTCTCTCTATAATATTGTACGCTGCTGTTAATCTGCTAGAGTATGATTATATTTCTTTCACATATTGCAGTTAATATACTGTAATCAAATATGCTTAAAGATTAACAAGTGTCTGATGAATCTGGATTGATAGATAGATCTACTGCTTGATGTTTGAACACACTCCACTTTTACCAAAGTTGTCAAAATTACTAATACTAGCCACACTGTAAAAAATGACCGTGAATTTGACGGTAAAAGACTGTAAAAATGCTACAGTAAAAAAAATGGTTAACGGTAAATTCCCCCACTATATACGGTGAAAAACTGTATATGACATTACATGTATTGGACATTCACTTGTTTTGTCAATGTATCCACATTGAGAAATCTATGTCAGATTTGTTTAATGTTCATCCAATTTCATTTTGTAAGCAACTTTTCTTTCTGTTTTAAAGATGTTTTCTTTGGATTGTTTGACTGCTCTAAAGAGAATATATATAACTTCATTAATTTGTGTTTTTTTCCTGCTAGCTAAATTTCACATGAACACAAATTTACTGGCTCTAAACCTCTTTTTCTTTATTCAAAGTTGATCTTGACAAGTATATGGAAACTATCCAAAGCTCTGTTAATCCTAAAGCAGTCAAAAAAAACTGTATCTCTGTTCATCCCATGTGTCCTCTAAGGTGTAATTTTTATTAATTTTTTTATTTTTTGGTAACCTGGCAACACATCCCTTACAAACATTAGCTATGGTTTTACTAAAAAAAAAACAACAACATGGTTACTACACCTTTACCATAAAAAAACATGGTTAATTTTCTTTGTAGGATTTGTAGGATTGTAGGATTTGTATCTGTGTAAATGTACGTTCTTGAAAGCACACAGTTTTCTAGTGTATTTACTGGAACTTCTCAGGAAATATCAGTGGTGTGACCTATTTCAGATTTGGCCGAAATTACAACAACAGTGGTTACATATACATATTTTTAATTGTTTGATCAAAATTATTGATAGGGACGAGCTGCTGGATATTGGTAATGACATGTCCTAGTGTCCCGACTCAATTTTACGCCCTTTAGAGGCTTTTGTAGACTGAGAACACAATGCAGAATATACATGCACATAATCTCAGTAAAGGTGCCTCATGCTGTTCTCATGTATTTTTAGCCACCAACTCACAAGACATGTGGGATGTGTTTACCATCTACACGTCAAGCTATAGTTCACCTTACTCTCCAGAGTTAAAGGACAACCATGAGTACTGTGAACCACCATAAACTCACATTACAGCAATACATGCTTCTCCTCTGTCTGTGTCTGTCTTTCTCTGCTATGGTTAAAGATTTTAAATGGATTTTACATTATACAGTATATTGGCCGTCAAACAATTAATCGTGATTAATCACATCCATAATAAAGAAAATAAATGATCATCTCTGTAATCCACATTTTGAAAATGCATCTGGCAGATGCTTTTATCCATAGAGCATGCTGGAACATTTCTTCTAAGCTGCAGGAGAAAAAAATGCTTGTTTTTAAATGCTTTTGTTGAGAGCATATGCAACATAATAATTAAAACCAGTCTAATGTACTAAAATGAGTCCAGCACTGATTGTAAATAAGTCAAGATTCATGTACATGCATTATATTAAATTGTATTGTTAGCTACAGGCATTTTTTAAGAGGAGAAAGTGGAACAGTTTTTATTTCATGGGAAGTTCTCTACACTCGTATTTCATAACTGACATGTAATACACTCAGCAGTGTAGAAGAAGATATTAATACTTCACTGTTTACAATCGAATCTCTCTAAACCAGTACTGTAAACCAATGCAAAACCAAACTAAATGTCTGTTATTTCCCACTTGACTTGATTTGTCAATAAAATCATGTTTCCAAAAAATAAGGCACTCAAAATCAGTCCATCGAGCTCAGATAAATGAGACAACGAACATTTTAACATCAACAACACAAGACTGACTTCATGATTCCAGTGATGCAGTCAAGAGCACAGATTTAACATTTCTTACCAAAACACATTAATAAAAGTAGAGAATTGCATTAGACTCTGAACAGGTGACTTCTGTCTGCGGTTGCTCTAGACATTTACAAACATTTCTAAAATATATACAGAGCTGCTGTTTTCACATGTCACCTTGAAACAATCACACTTAGGGTACGTTTACAGGACAATGATTGTACTAAAAACTGAAAAGTTTACATGGAGACAATAATGGTATCAATTTCAAAAAAGTATACTTTGAAACCCATTTTCAAAAGTTTGTGTTTTCAGGCCGTCATGTAAATTGCCGTTGTGTCAAGCAGCTTTCTGTTGTAATGGTGGTGAATTTGCGTAAACAACTTTGTGTGAAACTCTCGATTGTGTGGATTTCTATTGGAATGACTCAATTTCACCCGCACAATTTGCTGAGCAATGGTAAATGTGATGCACCTTAACACCGTCTTCAAGAAAAAACAGAAACATTTTTACGCATTTTGACCGTTCATTTTCATTTCTGGGATCTTAAAAACGCAAACTTGTGATAACAGGTTTTAAAGGGGTCATATGATGCGATTTCAAGTTTTCCTTTCTCTTTGGAGTGTTACAAGCTCTTGGTGCATAACACCAAATACACAAAATAATGTTATTTTTAGCAGCATCATATGACCCCTTTAAAGTGCAAATAAACGACTTACATCGCCAACTACTGGCCTGGCATGAATAATACAGCATTCAGAATTAATAATACAGTCAGTGGTCATTTTCGTGGATCATTTTGACGTTGTCAAAATGAAATTTTTAAAAAACGCAAATGAAAAGCTTTTCCATTTTACATACAATATTGTCATGTAAATGTACCCTTGGTCAGATAAAACCAGTCAATTGTTCAAAATACGAAACACAACAAACTAAAGATATAAGAAAAATTATATCATTTACTATTTAATATAATAATAATTATTATTATTATATTAACTATTTATTGAATGGGCGTGCACAGGTATGGGTTGGTGTATTCAACACTGAGATATAATTACATACAGTTTCAGCCAATAAATAAACAGTTATAAAGACCCTTAAATAAAAATACAAAGACCCCTTTGCTAGATTTTAATGAATCTAATCAGTGACCTGTTTTCACTTTTGTTTGATGGGCTTCATTCAGTGTTCACATGATTTACACAGAATTCATCCTTCTGATGTTTCATGAACGAATGACTAAATTATTTAACGCAACGAGTGTTCCCCAACAATAAATCAAATAATCCACCACGTTTACTCTCTTTTTGGATGCGAAGTTGCAGAAGAGCAGTTGTTTTCATGATCTTCAGACTGGTTTGTTTACTAGGAGAACACAGACGAGTGGTGTGCTTGTTGATTGGGAGCGTTTCTTCGAATGCTGACATGATCTTTTGACCGCCGTTAGGACCAGCGGCCGATGGAGGCGAAGTTTCGGCTCATGTCGTACGTGTATTCGGCATTCTGATGTTTTCCCCAGGCTCCAAACGGGACGACAATGACTGTGCTGTTGTCCCCCGAGCCGTACTGCAGAGCCTGAACAACACAAACACACACACACACTTGAAGAACCTTAGTTGGGCTTCAAAAGTTATAGCTCCGCGTCAGATTTGACTTTTTCAGACTATTTCCCCTCACCTGCTCAGCAATGACGTTTGCCGCCTCGGTGGGGTCGTGGCACTGGTTGATGACATCACAGATCTCCTGGTTGGTCATGCTGAAGTTGATGCCGTCGGTGGTGAGAACCAGGAAAGAGTCGTGAGCGTGCTGCAACTACAGAACAATGAGAGCAGATTCACACTGATTTAGAGGCAAATTCTGCACATGGAAACACCGCCACCAAAATTAAGCTTCATTTCATGTCAATTAAACATTTGAAATGGCACAAAATGAAATAAAGCACAATTTCAAGGCCTGACCTTTATTTTGAAATTATCAAATGAAGTCATGTGAAAAGAGCGTACTAGAGTTAGAGTGGTTTCTGGTTCTGCGATCACGCCGCTCTTCTTCAAGTCGAAGTCTCCGATGCTGCGGGTCATTGCTAACCGGCCGTTAACATTAGCCTGGCCAACGCTATTCCAGGTCACAAGCCCACCACTCTGACGAATTCTACACACACACACACACACACACACACACAGATATTACTTACAGCTGGTGATATCGATATACACTCAATCAAAACTTTGGGGTCGGTAAGATTTTTTAAAATGTTTTTGAAAGAAGTCTCTTCTGCTCACCAAGGCTGCATTTATTTGATCAAAAATACAGTAAAAACAGTAATATTGTGAAATATTATTACAATTTAAAATAGCTGTTTTCTATGTGAATATATTGCAAAATATAATTTATTTCTGTGATCAAAGCTGTATTTTCAGCATCATTACTCCAGTCTTCAGTGTCACACGATCTTCAGAAATCATTCTAATATGCTGTTCTGCTGCTCAACATTTCTGATTAAATTTATTAAAAACATTTTTGTTATTTCAAAAATTAGAAATGCTGTCTTGGCAACAGGGTTATTATAGTTAACTAATACTAAAACCATAAAAAAATAAAAATATATTTTAGCTAGTTGACAAGGCAATATTTCTCACTATAACTAAAAATGAATAAAAAACTATATAAGCATATTTAATATTAAAAACAAAATGACTAAAACTAAAATGAAAGTGAAAATGGAATATAGCCTATATGTGTGTGTATATATATATAGAGATAGATAGATAGATAGATAGATAGATAGATAGAAACCTAATTCAAAATATTAATAAAATAAATAGCTATAATTGAAATAAAAATAAAACCTACTAAAATAAAAAAGGAAAAAGAAAAACTAATAAAAATGTCAAAAGCACATAATAAAATAACTAAATATCTAACTAAAATTAAAGTAAAAACTCATTATAAAAAATAAAAGGTAAAAACTATAATAGTATATAACTAATACTAAAATAACAGCTAACCACAAACAGACACAATATGACACTTGATTTCAATATTTTGTATTTAGTACGGGACATTTATTTTAAGTGTCCCTTCAGTGTCCAAATCATTTTTACTGTTTGATTATTGGCATTTACAGGCTATGCCAAGGTATTTCACCGAAAAGCATGTTATTAGCATAGTACTGTGTCCAAACAGTAACTTAAAACAGTAATTTTATTTAACCGATACACAGAAATTGCTCTGCAAATAACCACATAGCCAAACGAACGCTTGTGTAGCACTGCATGCACATTTATTACAGACGTGAGCCGTAATGTGAGTTGCAGGTCTTTGCGTTTATTAATAGCGCATACGCAGAGCGCTCTCGTATCACTACACATACCAGATGATGTTATTCTTGAAGCGCTGGTGTGTGTGTACCTGTGTTTCTCATCTTTCCTCTCTGGCGTGTGGTCGTCGGTGAGTTTGCGCGCTTTTCCCTTCCTGCACAGCAGAGCTCGACTGTCTCCGACGCTGGCGACGACCAGCTCGATCCCGTCTCTCAACAGCGCCACCGTCGCCGTCGTGCCCACCATCATGAGGGAGGCTGAACCACATGCATTAACACACTTTACTGAAGTGTGCATGAACAGTGTTGGGGAAAGTTACTTTTAAAATTAATGCATTACAATATTGCGTTACTCCATAAAAAAGTAACTAATTATGTTACTTAGTTACTTTTTATGGAAAGTAATGGGTTACGTTACTTTTGCGTTACTTTTTAAATCTGGACACGCCAAAAGTGAAATGCAGGCTGAAGGGAAAGTAAATTTACATCCGTAAAGTAGAATGCAGAAGAAGAAATTTCAACACACTTCAGCAATAAAAAAAGACACACAAATGTTTGTCGAGAGTAATTTCTGCTTATTAGTACGGTTGAACTGGATCATCAAAAATCAGGAGCAAAGACATTGGTTAATAGAATGGGATTAAATACATAAAGGATATTTGTGTTGTTTAACATTTAATTATTGCAGGTTTGCGTCATATTCTGAGTTGCATTATTTTTATTCATTTTGAGGAATACTGAATCTGTGTGTTTTTGTTTTTTTTTGTGAGTGAGATGAATTAATGCATATTCATATTTATTTTAGAACTACAGTAACATCTGATCTCTCTCAACATGGGGACAGGAGAGCTGTCAATCAATAAATTGGAAAAAAAAAAGTAACTTGCGTTACTTATTTGAAAAAGTAACTCAGATATACTCTTGTAAATTAAAAAGTAATGCGTTACTTTACTAGTTACTTGAAAAAGGTAATCTGATTACGTAACTCGCGTTACTTGTAATGCATTACCCCCAACACTGTAGATGAATACTTTGAATGCAATGCAAGTTGCTTTGGATAAATGCGTGTGCCAAATGCATAAATAGAAATGTTAATCTTTCATACCGTTGCCGTACATCTGCAGCTCCGCAGCCAAAGCTGCGTCTACTTGCAGGAACGCTTTAGACAAAACTGCTTGTAAATCTGTTTCCACCTCCAAACAATCCCTACAAAACACAAAATCCTCATTTCATTTACGATGATGTATTTTTAACCCTTATATTAGATCCCGGGTCAGTTTGACCTGTAATGCATTTTCAAGTTGTTGGAAATACTAGTTAACCTAGGATGTTTTTCTCATTTAGGGTCATGAACATGAAAATGAAATGTATCCGGTTTTGAAGGCATACATTTTTATCAATTCATGCATTAAATCAAACCCACGATCTTGCTAGCACTATATGCTCTAATGAGCTTCAGGAAAGAACACAAAAATTAATGTAAATAAATAAAAATGTTACATTTAAAAAACAGTTTATAATATAATTCTGTTTATAATATTCACATTTTTAAAATAGGTGTTAAAACAAAATACAAACAAATATGTTATTTTTTTTATTTTTTTACAGTTTTTACCAGATTGTTAATTTAATTTTAATTGTTGCCAAATATTTAAAATACTGTTTCAAATATTCACATTTTGTATTTTTTAAATAGTTGCTAAATAAGTAAAAAAAAAAAACACCATGTTCTATTGCTTGTTAATTAATAGTGTTAATGTTAATTAATATACATAATGTTACATGTTTACTTAATTTTTTTTTTTTTTAATAGACATATTTAAAATATGCTTTATAATATTCACATTTTGTATTTTTTAAATAGTTGTTAAATACAGTTTTTAAAAACATGTGCTCATGTTTATTCACTAAAGTGTGAGAAGTATTAATGTTAAAGGGTTTACTATTAATACAATATTTTTTTATTTTTTTATTTATTTTTTTGTCCATTTTTATTTATATATATATATATATATATATATATATATATTTTTTTACCACCACTTGTGAACGAGCCAGTGTAATGCAAATATATCTTGAAAGGTCTGCGCGAGGATATCGTAACGTTCTCGCGAGACCAGTCAGATCTCACGAGACACATCGGATCTCGCGAGATCTCTTGCCACGAGATCTGGTCACACCCCGAATTGTTTATAATGAGTGACAAGTATTAATGTTTTTACCAGATTTTTAATTTAGTTTAGTTTTAATTTAAATTTACTTATTTTGTAAGAATTTTAAACAAAATTTTAAATAAATAAAAACGTTTTTTTATGTTTGAGAAATATATGAAGAGTTCATTTGCAAAAACAGATAACTCCGTTTTAACAATTCTCAGGAATCTTGCTTTTTCACTGTGCATTCCAATTAATCTCAATCAATTATCTGTTTTTGCAAATAAACTCTTCATATATAACATTTATATATACATTTTTAAAGATTTTTTCCTAAGATAAAAAAATAAAAATAGGCCAAATGTGAATGCAGTTTTAAGACTGAATATGAGGCAATATTACCTTTTCCCATCAGAGACAGACTGGAGATGAGACATTGACAGGTGTGTCTATATAACAGCAGAATCGCTGGGAGCTATGACTCATCTATATGGCAGGTGACAGCTGTGCGTATGCGCTCTCACTATACGTAGGACTGTTTGAGGCAATGTTGCAAACATTAAACTTAAGCATGCATATCAATCAGTGTATGTCTATAGTACTGCATGCTCTCTTGCTATATGAGACTTCCAAACTGTTTGCAGCTATATGTGTGTGTGTGTATGTATGTATATAAATACATTAATGTGCATATGTTAATGTTAAAAGTTTGCAGATTTTTTTTTGTGGGGTTTTTTTTTTCATAGTGAGATTTTATTTTTTTTAATCCAGTTAGGGTCTATTTGACCTGGAAAACTGTAACCAGAATTTTAGCATAATACAAGGGTTAACTGAACTGAAGCCACTCTGTCCTGTACCTGATGTGCTGCTCCATGTGTTTGTGACAGAAGTCGGCGGCCTGTGGTCCTCCATGCCCGTCGAACAGGGCAAAGTACAGTACGTTATGCATGAGTTTGTTCACTTGGAAAACGGTCCTCGTTGTCGTGCCGGCGGCCGATGTGGGAGGCGCAGCCCACCTTGGACAGGCTGATTTGAGGGATGGGGGTTCCATAGCGGATGCTGGGAGGCAGCAGGATGGGCTCCTCTATCCGGTTATCCCAGATCCCAAAGGAATCCCACGTGGCTGGACGTCCGCTTCCGTCCGCGTCCAGACGAGTGCTGTTCCACCGGACGCCAGGCATGGTCGGGTCACACATACACGCACACCTGGTGCTCCAGCCCACCGAGGACAGGCTGCATCGGAGCAGACGGGACAATGAGACAGCTGAGACAGACATTGAGACGATCTTCTGTTCCTCAGATGGGACTCCTGTGGATAAAATTAAAGTTATAGTTAGTGGTGTTTGCTAAATCCCTGACCCCAACCTGGGACGTCTGATGAAGAAAAGTCTACTACGTCCTTTAAAAAAAGAAAGAACGAGCTGTGTTCAACCAAGTCTCTGCCTTTCTCACACAGAACAACCTCCTCGACAGCAACCAGTCTGGTTTCAGAAGTGGACATTCAACAGAGACTGCCTTGCTCTCAGTTGTTGAAGCCCTAAGACTGGCAAGAGCGGATTCCAAATCTTCTATACTTATCTTGCTGGATCTGTCCGCTGCTTTTGACACGATTAACCACCAGATCCTCCTGTCAACCCTATTGGCAAAGGGCATCTCAGGAACCGCACTCCAGTGGTTTGAGTCTTACCTCTCAGATAGGTCCTTCAAGGTATCTTGGAGAGGTGAGGTGTCCAAGTCGCAACACCTAGCTACTGGGGTGCCTCAGCTATCAAACCTTTACAATTAATCCAAAACGCAGCAGCAAGATACATTTTTAACAAGCCGAAAATAATGCACGTCACACCTCTGTTTATCAATTTGCACTGGCTACCAATAGCTGCTCGCATAAAATTCAAGGCATTAATGTTTGCCTACAAAACCACCACTGGCTCTGCACCCCTTTACCTAAATTAATTACTTCAGAGTTATGTGCCCTCTAGAAGCTTGCGTTCTGCAAGTGAACGGCGCTTTATTGTGCCATCTCAAAGAAGCACAAAATCACTTTCTCTGACTTTTAAATTAAATGTTCCCTCCTGATGGAATGACCTGCCCAACTCAATCCGAGCAGCTGAGTCCTTAACCATCTTCAAGAATCGGCTAAAAACACATCTGTTCCACCTTTATTTGACCCTTTAACTCTAGCACTTTCTATTCTAATTCTATTCTTTATTTTTTTTTAACCTTGCCCCTTTTAGACTTGCACTCTATTTATTTACTATCTGCTTTTTTTCTTTAAAAAAACACTTGCTTCTCTAATCTTTTTGCATTCTATCTATTTGTTTTCTTTTTATTTATTATACAATTATAATTCTAACTTTCTGACTTCTGATTAACAAAAGCAAAAAAGGCCCCTAACACTAGCTTGCTCTATTCTTTTTCTATTCTATCTGTTTTCTTTTTATTTAGTACATTATTTAAAAAAAAAAACTTGCTACGTGTACTGCATTAAGGTAACTGAGACTTGTTATAGCACTTGCATATCATTGCTCTTTTGTTGATTTTGATTGCTTCCATTGTCCTCATTTGTAAGTCGCTTTGGATAAAAGCATCTTCTAAATGTCTAAATGTAAATTATTCATTGACGTCAGTACGTGCATGTTGACCTGAATGACTCCTAGTGACCTCTTGAGGCCAAGTTCACATGCATGCACTGTGAATCACTGCTGACCTTTGTGAGACATGCGTTTCGTGTCCAAACACATGCCAGCACAAGACCATAAAAGTGAAATCACTGGATCATGTGACACTGATGTTTCATCATAACAAGACCATGTTCTGCAATGAATGTTAATGTTGCCAAATGCACAGGAATGATTTAAATTGCACACCGCAGTTATATAAATAGATTTTCTTCTTTATATATTAATGCTAAAAAATATTTTGATTTTGCTAATTTGAAACGTATTGTAGTTTTGATTCATGAATATTAATTTTTATTTGGTTATTTTACATGGTTATTTATTTTTTTACTCCTGCCACACCTGTGCTCTTTTCTAAACCTTAATTTAGCTTTATCCCTGTATTATGTGAAAACAGTTAAATAATTTAATTAATTGATTGATTTA
>NW_015548197.1:210883-215806 GCF_001515605.1 Sinocyclocheilus anshuiensis
CAAAATGTTGTGCAAACAAGTTGGATAAATAAACATTTTATATTTTATATATGTATATTTTAAATGTTTTTACATAAAATAATAAATAATTGTATTTAAGATCCGTTTTTTTCAGTATTAATAATTCGTCAGACCATTTAATGCACCAGTTTTCACCTGATGCGTCAAAACAGCTGAATGTCACCGCTTATTATAAACATAAAAACAATTTACAGCAACTTACCTACTGCAAATAAGCAGGTTTACCATTTAGTTGACAAAGTTGTCAAAGTCAGTGTCCGACTCGGTCTCCCGTCCAGCTGGAGCGACAGAAGGTGTGTCAAAACACCTAGACGCTACTAGTTAAAGTGTTCAGGTGACCGATAAACTTGTTCTGCTCCAGGGGGCGCTTGGCGGCTCAAAAGCCGAATTTAAGCCGCAGTTAAACCTCAGTGTATTTTATGTCAGTGAAGACATGTGTACACTAAAATCTATAATCTGTTAAATCGATTACTTCAAATAATTTGAACCTGAGATAACAAAGGAAATACTCCGCGGCAATGTTTACGAAATTATTTTGGAGTAACTCTAATCAGAATAACGCAAACGGCTGTGATTGGTCGATCCTGAGCAGCGCTTAGAAAAGTAACAGGTATCAGGTGTCAAGTGCCGCTTCAGAAGCGGGTCTGGATAATAATTAAAACCGGACTAATGGCACAGAGAAACTTTGACAGACACTGGATGGAAATTAGGGAGTGGAGAATGAACAAGGAGGAAATTACTATTTAAACTCATCCTACCTGACCAATCAGAGACAGCGTCCGAGCTAATAAGCCCCGCCCTCCCAAAACTCCTTTCTATGCGTTTGTTCGATTTCTGTAGCGTACGCAGAAGGTTATTCACAACAGCATCCAATCACAGGCCGACCTTGACCTCCGCTCGTCCTATCAGATGAGGGGGTGTGTGAGCGGTTTCCGATTTCCTTGATTTGTTTTAATTCTGTTCGTTTATATAAAAAAGTTTTTGTTGTTTTTTATGGCATTACATTGGTTGGAGCATTAAAAAGCAAATGTAGAAGAAACATAAATATTTACTCTGTGTTCTCTGTAGAGGACGCCAGGACTAAGTTATTAAAACAATAAATAGACATGAAAAGGCATGTATAGGCAAAAATAATTATTTATTTTTTCATTCACCAATCAGTTTTTAGGTTTCAGACTATTTTTAACCAAACGTTGTACAAAGATTATTCTCAACTATGTTATGAAAGATATAACAGGATGATTTGATATACTACTGTACTTTATATGTGCGTAAAATGTCCATAAATTGGTATTCCCATTCTATACAATGTATCTGTACACTGCATCTAATTTGCATATTAATGTGTTCTTGGGGCAAACCATAATGAAAAAAAGAAGTGTTATAATGGGAGTAATAACTTGGCAACATTTTCATAAGAATATCTCATATTTCATAGGAATATTGATCTATAATTTCTTGTTGTGTTTCCCCAAAATGCCTGATTAACAGCTGTTTGTCCTGGTGTCCTCTACAGAAGACATGTATGTGTAAGACGTGTAAGAGAGGTTTATTTACGACAAACAATTTTAAAGTTAGTCAGATTTAAATGATAATTACAAAATATTATATTTAAAGTCTATGCCTGGGTCCCAGGAGGATATAACGTAATATATAATGTCTTATAATACTGCTAAGATATTAACCATCTATTTGGTTTGGTTACATGATGAAACACACCAAATAAATAAATAAATTCCTCAAACCAAAGCATCTTTATGGTGTTTCTTCTTAGAGGATTCAACATAAAACAAAACAGATTTGAGAACACGAATCCCCAATAGGAGTATTAGAATTATGAATGCCTCTGTAGAACATCAAAAGATCAATTTTAACTAAACTAAAATGTGTTACAGTCCCAAATATGGTTGATTTAAACATGTATTAGGGACATTAGCACTACCAGTGTGTGTTTGGCCTCTCTTTCTCCCTCATACACACACAGATGGATCACAGCATGCTTCCGCTGTAAACACAGCAGAAGTCCTGAATAAAAGATCAGCAAGTACTCAAAACACAGACGTTTTAATGCACTATAAATAACTCATTCCTGAGGAGAACATAACATGAATTGCAATGAGATTCACATTTTTCTAAGGAAACAGCAGCACTAGCAAAGACTGGCAACACCTGTTAACAGTCCAGTGGATGCTCTGCAGTGAATAGGTGCCGTCAGAATGAGAGTCCAAACAGCTGATTAAAAACATCACAATAATCCACAAGTAATGCACACCACTCCAGTAACATTTTGAGAAAGCTGTGTGTTTGTAAGAAACAAATCCATCGAAACATTTTTAACTTCAAACGTCTATCCATAATATTGCTTTTTCCAGTGAAAAAGCCGTCTGGTCTGAATCAGGAGAGAAATATGCACAGACAAGCACCATTTACAAGCAAAAAAAAAAAAGTTCTAAATAAATATGTTGGTGGATTTTGATGTGAGAGGGCAACAGGAGATGGACTTTATCACTGGAGGAAACATTATTACGGATTATGGACCCACATTTTGGCCAGAAGCGATGGATTTGCGATGGACAATGATGGATTTGTTTCTTTAAAACATACTTTTTTGCTTCATGAGATATTAAATGATGGACTGGAGTGGTGTGGATTACTTGTGGATTATTGTGATGTTTTTATCAGCTGTTTGGGCTCTCATTTATGGCATTACATTGGTTGGAGCATTAAAAAGCAAATGTAGAAGAAACATAAATATTTACTCTGTGTTCTCTGTAGAGGACGCCAGGACTAAGTTATTAAAACAATAAATAGACATGAAAAGGCATGTATAGGCAAAAATAATTATTTATTTTTTCATTCACCAATCAGTTTTTAGGTTTCAGACTATTTTTAACCAAACTTTGTACAAAGATGATTCTCAACTATGTTATGAAAGATATAACAGGATGATTTGATATACTACTGTACTTTATATGTGCGTAAAATGTCCATAAATTGGTATTCCCATTCTATACAATGTATCTGTACACTGCATCTAATTTGCATATTAATATGTTCTTGGGGCAAACCATAATGAAAAAAAGAAGTGTTATAATGGGAGTAATAACTTGGCAACATTTTCATAAGAATATCTCATATTTCATAGGAATATTGATCTATAATTTCTTGTTGTGTTTCCCCAAAATGCCTGATTAACAGCTGTTTGTCCTGGTGTCCTCTACAGAAGACATGTATGTGTAAGACGTGTAAGAGAGGTTTATTTACGACAAACAATTTTAAAGTTAGTCAGATTTAAATGATAATTACAAAATATTATATTTAAAGTCTATGCCTGGGTCCCAGGAGGATATAACGTAATATATAATGTCTTATAATACTGCTAAGATATTAACCATCTATTTGGTTTGGTTACATGATGAAACACACCAAATAAATAAATAAATTCCTCAAACCAAAGCATCTTTATGGTGTTTCTTCTTAGAGGATTCAACATAAAACAAAACAGATTTGAGAACACGAATCCCCAATAGGAGTATTAGAATTATGAATGCCTCTGTAGAACATCAAAAGATCAATTTTAACTAAACTAAAATGTGTTACAGTCCCAAATATGGTTGATTTAAACATGTATTAGGGACATTAGCACTACCAGTGTGTGTTTGGCCTCTCTTTCTCCCTCATACACACACAGATGGATCACAGCATGCTTCCGCTGTAAACACAGCAGAAGTCCTGAATAAAAGATCAGCAAGTACTCAAAACACAGACGTTTTAATGCACTATAAATAACTCATTCCTGAGGAGAACATAACATGAATTGCAATGAGATTCACATTTTTCTAAGGAAACAGCAGCACTAGCAAAGACTGGCAACACCTGTTAACAGTCCAGTGGATGCTCTGCAGTGAATAGGTGCCGTCAGAATGAGAGTCCAAACAGCTGATTAAAAACATCACAATAATCCACAAGTAATGCACACCACTCCAGTAACATTTTGAGAAAGCTGTGTGTTTGTAAGAAACAAATCCATCGAAACATTTTTAACTTCAAACGTCTATCCATAATATTGCTTTTTCCAGTGAAAAAGCCGTCTGGTCTGAATCAGGAGAGAAATATGCACAGACAAGCACCATTTACAAGCAAAAAAAAAAAAACAGTCCAAAACAGCTCTAAACAAATGTAGGTGGATTTTGATGAGACAGACAACAGGGGACAGACTTTTCACTGGAGGAAGCGATATTATGGACTCGTATTTTAGCCAGAAACAACGGTTTGAAGTTAAAACATCTTGATGGATTTGTTTCCTACAAACACACAGCTTTTGTCTTCTCAAGACATTAACTGATGGACTGGAGTGGTATGGATTACTTGTGGATTATTGTGATGTTTTTATCAGCTGTTTGGACTCTCATTCTGACGGCACCCATTCACTGCAGAGCATCCATTGGTGAACAAGTGATGCTACATTTCTAAATCTGTTCTGATGAAGAAACATCAATTTTAATAGCAAATTTTCATTTTCGGGTGAATTAACGGAAGTACACATCTAATGCTTAAAATCGACAAAAGAAAGTCTGTGAAGTCTGTATGTTAAATAGTCCAGGCTGAGTAGCAAAAGTTTAATGTTTACTATACTTAACAGTGTTAACAGACGTTTTGAACACTTGCCAGAATGCTTGAGGGACATCAGTACAGCGCTGCCACACAAACACTGTAGAGAGAGCAAAACAGAGGTGTATGAAAGAGAGCCATCAAACCATCATTTGCTGCACAGTTAATTTCACTTAAAGGGGTCATATGATGTTGCTAAAAAGAACATTATGTTGTGTATTTGGTGTAATGAAATGTGTTTATGCGGTTTAAGGTTCAAAAAGCACATTATTTTCCACATACTGTACATTA
>NW_015548197.1:215893-222311 GCF_001515605.1 Sinocyclocheilus anshuiensis
AAAGGAAAAATTGAAATCGCATCATATGACCCCTTTAAGTATGTAGGGTAGATGCTCTGTAGGGTCCATAATGTCGACCGAACACAGGACATGGTAGCTGTACGTGCTGCACTCCTGAGTGAAATATTTAAAGCCAGACTCAAATTCAGACATCATTTACAACAAAGATACCTAAATTTAGTCCACACTCGCTTCTGTAAAGTCAATATCAACGTCTTGCTCCCTCACACGGAAAAGATAAAATATTCAGCAGACATCACTTAGAGCTCTCACAAAAACACAAAGACCTCATTCAGTCAAGTCCTGATACTATGGTAAAAATAACATAAAATCATACACCGTGCAAGGACTCAATCAAAAGGGCTCTCACATCAGAAAACAAAAAACAGGCTCATGCACAAGGTTTTTTAACAATTCAACTTGAAAAAAAGTTTTAAAAATCACATCATGTAGAACATCACAAACATTATTTTATTCCTTTAAAGTGCTCTACAGTGATTATCAGCCGAGGATCATGTATCTCTACAGGACGCTCACACAATGAGAGCATTTTTGCAGTGATAAACCAACTGGAAGTCATTCAATTTTAATAGGATTAATGTCTACCAGCATAAATAAGAACTACTAGTGCTTGAAGTTGCTCAGGTGTGCAAGTGAGTGACCACAGTGATCAATACTCTCAGTTAGACAGTCATTAACTGTTCTGAGAAAACCTACAAGGTTCCTAAAAACAGTGTAATACAGAAACTGCTGTCAGACCAGTTCTCAGACAAAAGTTTATTTTATATAACCTATTTTATTTAACCTAAATATAGTGATTAAAAAAGTTCATTTTTTAAATGTTAACCTAAATATAGTGACATTCAGTTTTTACACAAGTTAATACTAAGAGTGAAGACACTAGACAAATTTTGCCTGTACAAAAATGTCATGGACCTTTCAATAAGGTTACATAATAATGAACAATTCATTTAGATTAATTTTTAAATTAGCACATTAACTAAGCTAGTTCACATTGCATCAACGAATACCAACATTTCAAAAATTCTAAAGTTGGATGTTGGATTTAAAATGTTGGGAAACAACTGCGATTTCCACTCTGCTTCAACAAATACCAACAGTGTGAACATGCTAATCCAAAACAACGTCTACAAGTTGGTGTTTGATGGGGCAGGAAATTAGTCTTGTAAAATGAATCATATTCATCCAAAACTCTATTAGTTTCATTTAAGAAATGTCTTTGGGTTCTTTTGGGCATGCAACAGAAGTCAGTGGGGTACAATTTATTTTGGTACCCGATGTTCTTCAACACATTCTTCTTTTGGGGTCCATGGAAGAAATTAAGTCATACAAGGATTGGAATGACATGAGGGTGAGTAAATTATGATAGAATGTTCATTTTTGAGTGAACTATCCCTTTAAGAGACATGTAAGAACATTCCAGACTTCCAAAACCTGAAAGGTTGACAGTTGGGTAGTAGTCTGCACCAATATGGCCAAAAGTGGCGCCTCTACAGTGGACACAATCTCATGCACTTCATCATAGTCAAGAACAAGCGTAGGCCATGAGACCATAAGTTCACATCAAGCTCGCCATTTGGGACAAGGCCATAGGCAAGAAATAATTTCAAGACCTTCAGCTTCTGAACATGGTCTAAACCAGGGGTGCCCAAACTCTGTCCTGGAGGGCCGGTGTCCTGCAGGGTTTAGCTCCAGCTTGCCTCAACACACCTGCCTGGAAGTTTCTAGTATGCCAAGTAAGACCTTGATTAGCTGCTTCGGGTGTGTTTGATTAGGGCTGGAGCTAAACTCTGCAGGACACCGGCCCTCCAGGACAGAGTTTGGGCACCCCTGGTCTAAACCGTAAATGAAGCAACAGTAGGCTACATATTTTTTTTGACATTTTTAGGTCTGCTATACATTCTCCAGTGTAGCACTATCTACAAAACACATTTACATAACAATGAGTCACTTTTCCGCTTCCTCTTTGGGTCGTGGTTTCGAGCAGCACTTTGATCCAGCAAACAGCGATCTGAAGATGCTCCTCTTCCTCTTTCCTGTCCTGTCCTTTCTGGGCGATTGTTCGGCGAGGCATATGGACTTCCGGAGCGTGCCGATACGCCACTCGTGTTCACGGATCTTGCACTGCACGTGGTTCTGGATGGCAAATCCCAGGGACTCCATGTCCAGCGACGCTCCATAGACTTCCCAGGTCATTCCCTGCTCATCCCAGACGATCTCCTGAGGTGTACCGCTCTCCTCCTTTTCTCCTTCCACCCCTGCTGTTCTCCCAGAGTTGAGCAGCTTCAAGGAGTCCTCCGCCACCCTGGGCGACACTTGACAAGTTGCGTCAAATTCACTGATGGTTACTTGAGGAGGAACCGAACCAAGAGGTTGCAGGGACTGGCTACGAAGCTCAATCTCTATTTGACAGATGTGTTGAAGAGATTTTTGGCTATTGGAGGACTTGTAAGGGGGTGGACCTAGAAATCTAGGCTTGGGTCCTGTTGGTTTGGGGTCCGGTAAGGCTACAGTTGGCAACCAATCGGAGTCCGAGTTACTGTCGGGGTTGAGCTCATTGTGCAGGCCAACTTTAGGATTGAGGTCAATCTCAGGGTTCAACTGGTGGGGTTGAGAATCGTGGACTGGACTCATGTCTGTGGATCTGCTGCAGACCTCCACATCCGCCTGGACCTCGACGTCAGCGTACACCGGTTGCAGATCCGCCTGCAGTGCTGCATCCTTCATTTTAGTGACTGGGAAACCTTCAACTGTCATTGTCACTGCATCCTTCAAGTTCTTGGGTGTCGGAATGTTATTGTTTTCGTTCATCATAGCATCCTTCCTGACCTCAGTCGCCATTTTATCATTCTGAATCTCAGCTTCCCTCTTTCCCTCTCCTGTGTTCCTTCTCTCCTCACTCTCTGCTTCCTCCCTTCCCATCTTTTCCCACAGTCTCTGACTCTTTCCTGCGTGTCTCTCTTGGGTCGTTACATATGCGTCAGTCTTGTCTTCTTGCTCTCTCAGCTGTTTGATAGAGGGGTTTCCTGCTCGATGTGACGACGGAGAAGACGTTTCTTCACCCCCTTTGGAGTTAATCGTGATGACATCACTTCCTCTAAGACCGTGTCCCTGAAGGACAGCATCCTCTCTTTCCACTCCTTCTCTCTCATTCCCATTCTTTATCTCCGGCTCCTCTCGTCCCCGAGGACTCTCCTCCATTGCTGCTTCCGTACCCAGTTGCAGTTTGCTCTCCACCAATGTGTCAATCATTTTATCTTTCGGAGAAGTCAACAGCAGTCCTTCTTTGCCTGTAACTCTTCTATTCCGCTCAGTTTTGTCCACTTTGAGAGATGCAGGATGGGGCGGTTTAAGTTTGGGGCTGGAAGTGGCTCTAGGAATGTGCGAGAGAGAAGTCCGGCTGAGACTCTTGGAAGAGTCGGTAGAGGAAATCTGGGAAGCAGACGATGTTTTTTGAAGCGTCTTTTGTGGGGAGTCTGTGGAGCCAACGATATGAGATGCTGAGGCAGTTTTTTGCATGTTTTTGAGAAAAGTTTTCGCACTCGCTTGCAGCTTTTTCTCATGGCTCGCATTTGGGGATCTCAGTTTTGGCCCACTGGGTCCAGTTTGGCTGGATAAACTTAAGACCTCCACTCCAGGTGCAGTTGTTTTGCTTGGTGGTTTTGATCCTGTTTTAGTCGTAGCAATTGTGTTAGCTATTCCCGCAGTGACCTGCTTGGTTGTCGTTGAGTGCATGGTGGGTATTTTCGATGCAGCTGTGGACGCAGGGAGGGGTTCTACGGCTGGAATGGCAGCGGTGGCTAATGCAGTGTTTTTTAGTGTTTTCATATGGCCGGCGGATTCCCTGGAGGTGGATCGCTCCTCCTGTTCTTTAGCTTTTACTTCAATGCCATGATTCTCTCCAAGTCTTGTCCTGGTTCCAGGAGAGAGGTTTCCCTTTCTGTGCTGGCTTGAGGGCTTGGACTCCCAGCATGCCTTGGGCTCATTATTTCCAGGGGGATGAAGGAAATCAGGTCGGGATTCCATGAAACTGATTATAGTTGAAGGAGACGACAATGGGAGCTCTGATTTAGTGATGTCTTAGTTGTGGGTTTGACACATCTGTGAAGAGAAAAACAGCAGATTTAGTTCAACCTTTTAAAAAATGTTTTGATGAAATTGTTTACCTACTGTAAATGTCAAGATAAAACTATAAATCATGATTTTTCATGGAAATATATTTTTACATTTTCTGATTCGTTTTTCTGCTGTTTTCACAAGTGTTGAATTTTCATTGCCGTATGTTCATTGATCAAACATTTTAATTGACATTGGTTTAGACAGGATTACAGGAACTATAGATTTTATGTCAGTTCAGTTATGTACTGTAAATGCACTCCTGGTGTAATGACTGTACATTTAGCACCTGATTAAACCAACCCTTTTTACTACAATTACAATTTAAAAACCATGGTTACTATAGCTAAACCATGGTAACCACAAATTAACAATACACTAACAATTTACGTTTAACCATGGTATTTGAAGTAAAATTGTGGTTATACAAATGGTAATCAATACGCTAAAAAAGAAAACATAGTTACTACACTTTTACTATAAAACCATGCTTAATTTTCGTAAGGGAATCCTTACAACACTTACAACCCTACACTGTAAAAAATGACCGTGAATTTAACGGTAAAAGACTGTAAAAATGCTACAGTAAAAACCTGTTAAATGGTTAACGGTAAATTCCCCTACTATATACGGTGGAAAACTGTATTGGTTTTTTACCGTAAATTTTACGGATTTTTTTTTACAGTGTAATGGAAGCAAGTTTTGAATGATGGTTGTTTTACATGTGCAATCAGTTTGGAGTTTGTTTGCTTTTTTTGTTTTTTTAAATGTGCCACTTATGAAAATAGAACCAAATCAATAAAATAAATAAAATAATAGTAAACTTAAAAGCTCCAAATGTCCCCGCTGGGGAAAAAATATAAAAAATCTTTTAAGAAGTGTCCAAAACCCCTCAAAAACAGACCAGACTGACTAGGTTAGGCTGCAGCTGTTGATAAAAATAATCTTATTTCAGTGTTTCAGTTATAATTCTCCGTTTACATTAATATAATGTAACATTTAATTCGATTCTAAGCTGGGACAGTGATTCTAACACATCTACACATCCATCAGCGACGCCCATAAACACTGTAACATAAGTAAACACGACCCGCTATTAAAGAACTACACAAGCGCATATTACGCACAACCATACTCACAGTTTAATGCCTCCCAAATCGATCCAGACATTGCCAGGACGATGCGCTCTTCTGAATGATGCTGAAACTGAACTGTTTTTCCCTCTCGTGCTTGAATAAATGACTACGCTCTGTTCTGCATCAGATACGCGAGGAGAGCATGACGCGCGAGCGGAATACAGGTCACGTATTGATGTGCATCTCATTTTTCCAAAACATCAACTGGTATTTTAGAGATGTAAGCATACATCAGGTTTCTTTGCTTTCAGCTGGGAAATCGCAAGAAAGCAATTACATCTCTATAGTTAAACCGTATTGCATCTGCACGCTAGAACGGATTTAATTTTGTGAACACAGGTTTAAAACCCTTAATTTAGTTAATATTTAATGTTACATATTTTATCTCAATAGACTGGAATAAGTTTATTAATATAATATATCCCACCCACTACCAGGTGCAGTGATGAAGAGATAATCAGTGTTATTCACCTGTCAGTGGTCATAATGTTATGCCTGATCGGTGTATATTTTCCATTCACAATTACAACTTAAGATCAATAAATGTTATTGTTATTATTATTATTTAATGCTCTAAAGTCTGGCTTATAGAAAATGTTGAATTTAGTAATTAAATATCACCTTATGCACGAATACACGAATCCATATACATGTTGGCATTTAGCTTATCTGCAGCTTCACAATGAGTTTGGATCTCATTAAATCGACTTTATCTGTCATATTAAAGTTGTTGATGGTACAATGGCAGGGCTTTGGTTGCCTAGTAACCAGTATTGACTGTCAGCAGCACCTGAGCTGATGGTTAGTAAAGTGAGACGGATTACTCTCAAAACACTGGAGCCCACAGCAAATATGGTTTCTATATTTCGCATGAAGAATAATAAACATATTTCATGCATTGACTCCACATAGTGCTCTCAATGTGTTATATTAATATGATCATACTAATATATATATATATATATATATATATAATACTTAAAGATCAGAATAATGAAATATATTCTATTCTATAGTATTAGTATAATAAAATTATATAGTAAAATAATGCATAATGTATAATTTTATAAAATTACCTTTTATAACAATATAAGCATTGCATGACACTTTTAGAGACACATGTCTCATGCAATCCATATATTATA
>NW_015548197.1:222828-228543 GCF_001515605.1 Sinocyclocheilus anshuiensis
TATTTATCCTAAAATTAATCCTAAAAATAGACACAAATGAGTCAATAGTTCATACTGTAAATCACTGTAGTCATACAGTAGGAGTATAAAGTTATCAAATGAATGGAAAGCAGCTCAAATCATTGATCTTTGGAGACTTTGATGAGAAATGTTTGAGCTCATATTGAGATCTCTGACTTCTGATGCAGACTTTGGCATCTTGAGCACAGTTTGAGATTGTTTTTCTCATCCGAGAAGCAGGATTTTCTATTTGCCATGCATTTTATCATTTAAACTGCTATTTAGGAGAAACCTCCGCGACATTAAACAGATCTATCAATCTGTGTCTCCTCACAAAAACACCTGACTCGGAGCATGCTGGTCCAATCACAGAGAGGCTGTGGGCAGCTGTCTGCTCCATCTGTCTGCTGTCGGTTCGAGTGCTGAGCGCCGGTGCTCTTTAACTCTGTGAGTCTGGCTGTGTGTTCACTGTCTGTCTCTCTCTCTCTCTCCCTCCGTCTGTCTCTCTCATGGCCTCCGAGCACTCATCCGCTGAGAGTCGCTCCTCGCACCTGAGCTCTGACCCGACCATCGGCACCGACGCTTCGGCCAACAGCATGTGGGAGGAGAGCTTCGACACAGAGAAGTAAGACTTCACTTGCTTTTCTCTAACACACAGCAACTCTGAACAGTGTCTGGACAACTAATCCCACTCACAGACGATTAGATCCAACACACCTGTCTATAATGAACAAATAAAGCCTTAATTAATCGCTTCAGGTGCATTTAATTAGAAGCTCTCCAGAACCAGGAATGAAGAACTATGACAAAATATCGGTGTAAGAAAAGAAAGTGCAAAATTAATTTTTAATGCAAAACATTTAACAAAAAGATAATTGGGTAACACTGTACAATAAGGATCCATTAGTTAATTACATTAGCTAACATTAGTAATAACAAAAAAACATTAGTTAATGTTAATTTCAACATTTACCAATATATTAATACAATCAAAAGTTATATTTGTTCATATTATTTAATGGGCCTGAACTAACAATGACAAATAATTTTAAAATGTTTATTAATCTTAGTTAATTTTAATATCAACATTTACTAATACATTATTAAAATTAAAAGTTGTATTTGTTAATATTATTTAATGCATGGGTCTGCACTAACAATGAACTGCTGTATTTTTAATAACTAACATGAACTAATATTAATAAATACTATAACAAATGAATTAGTCATCGTTAATTCATGCTAAAATAAAAGATGCATTTGGCCATTTTTTGGTTGCTAAAATTAAGTTTGAAGGCAAAGCAGTAACATTCAAATCTTAAATGTCGCTAATATAGTAAAATAGCAACGCATTCGTTTATTGATGATTTTAGCAGTAACTGATCTCTCAGATGGTTCTCAGGTTTTTATTTAGAGAAAAAGTCCCTATAGAAATCTCATCTTTGTCTCAAACATTTCTCATCAGATTCTCCACATTCATTTGATAGTTCTATACTCTTACTGTACGACAACTACTGACCCATGTGTGTTTGTTCATTCCTCCTAAAGCATTATTTACCTCTCAGAGAAACTTCTGAGACAAACCGAGTTTGAAAAGCCCCTCCATGAGCATGAAATAATTCCTCCTGGTTTGTTTAACACATGCAGCCTTACATTTCTTTTGACTCTTAATTAAAGATGAATAACCTGCAAGAAACCAGCGGGGGTTTCGCTTGTGCTTAAATGCTTAAAACCCCTAAATGAACTCAAAAACTATTTGAAAATCAAGCAAAAGCAACATGGATCACTTCCTGTTGATTAAAGCTTTAGATTGGATGGACAGTTGCTTAATCAGCATTATAAGCCCAATTGCGTATGATTTGATTTGACTTGAATTATTTATATCTGGAACACAAACAGTGCATGATGAGTTACACAATTAAGTTTAATACTTTAAACTTTATTAATAGTGATGCTTGACTTACACTACTGTTCAAAATGGTTGATGAGACTCACCAAGGCTGCATTTGTTTGATCAAAAATACAGTAAAATTGTGAAATATTTTTATAATTTCAAATAGCTGGTTTCTATGTGAATATCTGTTCAACTGTAATTTATTTCTGTGATGCGCAGCTGAATTTTCAGCATCATTACTCCAGTCTTCAGTGTCACATGATCTTCAGAAATCAGTATATAGTTGCTGCTCAAGAAACATTTCTGATTATTATCAATGTTGAAAACAGTTGTGCTTCCCAATATTTTGTGGAAAACGGGATGCATTTTATTTTTCAGGATTCACAGATGAATAGAACGTTCAAAGAAACAGCATTTATTTGAAATAGAAATCTTTTGTAACATTCTAAATGTCTTTACTGTCACTTTTGATCAGTTTAATGCGTCCTTTGAGCCGAGAGCTGAATCCTTCACTCCCAGCTCTCTGTCTTTCAGTCATGGTGTGAGCACTAAGAGAGATTACTCTCCCGTGTCCTGGAGCGAATACTTTGAAATGATGGACGACGTGGTCATCAGGTCAGGAGAGACTAAGGATATATCCTTCACACACTCACACACACGGCTCTTTGTGTGGATCAGAGATCACAGTTTGTGTGTGTATGGTAACAGATGTGTGTATGACTATTATTCCTTGACTGAGTTGTGTGTGCACATGTTTCGTGTGTATAAAAGCGGTCAGGACGGACCACTGCTGGTTCTGCTTCACGGAGGAGGGCATTCGGCTCTGTCCTGGGCCGTTTTTACGGTACAAACACACACTTAAACTATATCTTGGTTTAGAACAGAGCCTGTATACGTCAGAATTGTCAACTTTCTTCTATTATTTATATTATATAAAGATAATTATGAATGTAAACAACCTATACCTAAAAAAATCCATAAATGTGTATGACGTCACACAGAAACGTTCACTTTTAAGCAAGTAAAATGCATCAGTGACTCTGAATAGGACGCAGCATTATTACTCACACCAGCAAAGCAGTGTACTATTAACAATTAGTTTTTGTTTTTATATTTTCTGTTTTTTTTTCATTTTATTTAACATTTTAGTTTTTTGTTGTTTTTGTCATTTTCGTTAGTTTTTTTTATATATATATTTTGAATTAGTTTTTACTTTGTATTTTCCATTTACATTTTCCATTTTTTTGGTTTTGACATTTTTATTAGTTATTGTTTTTTTATTTTGAATGAGATTATTTTTGCATTTTACATTTCCGTTTTAATTTTAGTTAACATTTTAGTTGTGTCACTTTTATTTTTTTTGGACGGACCACTGCTGGTTCTGCTTCACGGAGGAGGGCATTCGGCTCTGTCCTGGGCCGTTTTTACGGTACAAACACACACTTAAACTATATCTTGGTTTAGAACAGAGCCTGTATACGTCAGAATTGTCAACTTTCTTCTATTATTTATATTATATAAAGATAATTATGAATGTAAACAACCTATACCTAAAAAAATCCATAAATGTGTATGACGTCACACAGAAACGTTCACTTTTAAGCAAGTAAAATGCATCAGTGACTCTGAATAGGACGCAGCATTATTACTCACACCAGCAAAGCAGTGTACTATTAAAACAATTAGTTTTTGTTTTTATATTTTCTGTTTTTCATTTTATTTAACATTTTAGTTTTTTGTTGTTTTTGTCATTTTCGTTAGTTTTTTTTATATATATATTTTGAATTAGTTTTTACTTTGTATTTTCCATTTCCATTTTCCATTTTTTTGGTTTTGACATTTTTATTAGTTATTGTTTTTTTATTTTGAATGAGATTATTTTTGCATTTTACATTTCCGTTTTAATTTTAGTTAACATTTTAGTTGTGTCACTTTTATTTTTTTTTATATTTTTAATTTAATTTAATTTTGTATTTTCCATTTTTATTTTAAAATTAGTTCGTGTTTTAGTAGTTTTGTTTTGTGTTTTTTACATTTTTATTTGTTATTGTTTTTCAATATTTTGAATTAGTTTTATTTTTGCATTTTACGTTTTCATTTTATTTTAGTTAACATTTTAGTAATTTTGTTGTTTTTATCATTTTTGTAAGTAATTTTTTTTTAATAGTTTGAATTTTTTATCTTGTATTTGCCAGTTCCATTTGAATTTTAACCTATCAGTAATCTTGTTGTTTGTTTGTGACATTTTTATTTATTTATTTTAATATTTTGAATATTTTAGTTAAAGATTTAGTCATTTTATTTTGTTTTTGTCTTTTTTTATTAGTTACTGTTTTCCCCTATTTTTTTGTCTATTGTTTTTATTAATTTTTTATTTAAGTTTTAGTTATTTTAGTATAACTCAGGTTTTATTTATATATATTCTTTTTTCTTTTTTTTCAGTTAATATTTATTTTAAGACAAAACAAAAATGTTTGGTAACGTTTACTTGAAGCCTTTATCTATAATGCATTATAAAGTTATTTTTATTGTCATGCATTATATATTTTTAGAAATAATTGTATATTGCATTAAAATATTTGCAAAATCTTATCTGAAATGTAGCTTTTTTCCTCTATGGGCTAAAAAAATAAAAAAGTGACTTTTTATCTCAAAATATCTCAAAATGACAATAAAAAACTCAGAGTTGCGAAATATAAACTCGCAATTGTGAGGGAAAAAATAGAATTGTGAGATAAATTGTCACAATTACTTTTTTTAAACCATGGCAATAGATACTGTTTTTTTCTCATGTGTTATAATCTATTATACTTTCTCAAGGAGTAACTGAATAGTGTTTGTTATAATGCATTCTAACTGTGGTTAGAATTATTAATGCGATCATACTGACCATAATGAGATTAATGCATTAAAAATACTTTTATATTGCATTATATATAAAGGCTTCAAGTAAAGTGATACCAAATGTTTTTTATGGATTTAACTATAATAACTCTGCAACGGGAATTCATTCATGTCTCACTTCATGATGAATAATGAGTTTCTCCTCAACAGGCAGCGATGGCCAGTCGGGTCACTTGTCGGGTGTTGGCCATGGATCTCAGGGGTCACGGTGAGATCAAACTTCTAGCTTTAGTTTAGGTTTAACCTGCAGCAGTTACCCGTGTGCACTGATCTGACTAGTACAATCACAAACAGGTGCTACTCAGGTCCGGCACGTCGATGACCTCTCCACACAAACCATGTCCAGGTAAAACACGCACAGATATCATTAACAGGCTGTAGTATTCAGAGCTGACCAATCACCTCCTCTGCTCACAGAGACGTAGCCAATGTGGTGCGAGCGACGTACGGCGAGACCCCGCCCCCCATCATCCTGGTGGGTCACAATGTGGGCGGAGCCATCGCGGTGCATGCGTCCAGTGGAGCGCTGCTTCCCTCTGTGGTGGGGCTGGTGGCCATCGACGTGGTGGAGGGTGAGAAACACTGCGTCATCTGTCAATATGAACCAGCATCATCGTCAAAATGCATGCACTGATATCACAAAAAAAACAAAACTACTACTACTTCTGCTACTACTACAACTAATAATAATACAAATAAATACAAAACATGTATATAAAAATGTATCGCATCCAAAATAAAAGTTTTTGTTTACATAATATATGTGTGTGTACTGTGTATATTTATTATGTATATATAAATACAAACGTATGCATGTATATATATATATATATATAATAAAAATATGTTATGTTTACATATTAAATATATTTATATATAATATAAAATATAAGAATATGAATATATAAATGTATAAA
>NW_015548197.1:228641-245578 GCF_001515605.1 Sinocyclocheilus anshuiensis
AATTCAACTTCATGTTATAATCTCAACTTTTTATCTTATGACATCGTATCTTACAATTACGACTTAGTATGTCATAATGTCAACTTTTTATCTCATAATTATGACTTAGTCTGTCAATTTTCACTTTTTATCTCATAATTCCAACTTCATGTTATAATCACAACTTTTTATCTTGACTTCTTGTCTCACAATTACGACTTAGTATGTCATAATGTCAACTTTTTATCTCGTAATTATGACTTAGTCTGTCATCATGTCAACTTTTTATCTCATAATTATGACTTAGTCTGTCAATTTTCACTTTTTATCTTGACTTCTTGAATTCCAAATTCGTTATAATCACACCTTTTTATGTTATGACTTATCTCACAATTACGACTTAGTATGTCATAATGTCAACTTTTTATCTCATAATTATGACTTAGTCTGTCAATTTTCACTTTTTATCTCACGATTACGACTTAGTATGTCATAATGTCAACTTTTTATCTCGTAATTATGACTTAGTCTGTCATCATGTCAACCTTTTTATCTCATAATGATGACTTAGTCTGTAAATTTTCACTTTTTATCTCATAATTATGACCTAGTCTGTCAATTTTCACTATTTATTTCATAATTCCAACTTCATGTTATAATCACAAGTTTTTATCTTATGACTTCTTGTCTCACAATTACGACTTAGTATGTCATAATGTCAACTTTTTATCTCGTAATTATGACTTAGTCTGTCATCATGTCAACTTTTTATCTCATAATTATGACTTAGTATGCTAGGTTTCGATTTTATGTCATAATTATGACATTTTATATCATAATTCTGACTAGGCTTCAATTTTATGTTGTAGATAGATTTTATAACATAATTATGGCTTTTTAGCTCAAAACTATGACAGTCTGTCAATTTGGACTTTTTATCTCATAATTTCAACTTCATGTTATAATCTCAACTTTTTATCTTGCAATTATGACTTTTTTCTCCTAATTTTTACTTTTTCTCTCAATTACAACTTAGTATGTCATAATTTTTTATTATTATACTTTTTATCTCATAATTATGGTTTAGTATGCTAGGTTTCAATTTGATGTCATAATTGACATTTTATATCAATTTATCTCAAATACGACGTTTTATGTCATAATTATGACTTATCTCAATTTCAACTTCATGTGTTAGCCTATAATCTCAAATTGTATCGTATAATTACTTTTTTCTCATAATGTTTATTTTTTATCTCACAACTTAGTATGTCATAGTTATGACTACGACTAGTTACTGAGTATTTTAGGTTTCAATTATATGTCGTCAGTTATGATATGTTAATTCATAATTATGCCTTATCTAATAATTCTGATTTAGTATGTCAGTTTCGACGTTATCTCTATTAATGTCATAGTTTTCCATTTTTGTCATAATCAACATTGACTTTTTCACAACAAAGAAAATTTTATCATTCAAAAGTTTGGAGTAGGAAAATGTTTTTGAAAGAAATTTCTTCTGCTCATCAAGGCTGCATTTATTTGATAAAAAATACAGTAAAACAGTAATATTGTTCAAATATTATTCAAATTTAAAAGAACTGTCAAGAAACATTTCTGATTATTATCAATGTTGAAAACAGTTGTGCTGCCCAATATTTTTGAGGAAACCGTGATACAATTTCTTTTTCAGGATTTTAGAAAGTTCAAAAGAACAGCATTTATTTGAAATAGAAATCTTTTGGAACATTAGAAATGTCTTTACTGTCACTTTTGATCAATTTAATGCATCCTCACTAAATAAAAGTATTAATTGCTATCAAAAAAACAAACAAAAACAAATCGTCCAACATATGTTTGTTTTCTGGTTGCAGTGTAAAAAGTGGGCAGATCAGAAACCTTGAATCTGCTAAAGTGTCAATGGTTGGACAAGTGAGACGGTAGGATCCGAGCACACATGCGCTCCTCCTCCTCATCACACATCAGTTGGGGCTCACTGAACGAGCGTGTTTCTCTCAGGTGTGAGGTGGAGGAAGGCGATTCGGCCGAGCCGGTGAGTCCGGTGACTGAGAGCGTGGCCGACGGGCACGAGGAGTTTTACGACCTCAACTACGTGACGGAGAAAGCAGAGAGCAGCGCATCAGCAGAGGTGAGCTCCTCAGGACCTCAGCATAAACACTGGCAGTCTGGATATGTACAACGGTAATACTGTGCTATGAACGTTACTGTACCATGCTACCTGTATATACATAATTAGTTGCCTTATATATACACACACTATCACAAATTATTGAATTATGCAAATTAATGCAGATGTATGGAAGCCTATTTCTTTGAAATTGACAATCATATTCAAAATTCTAATAATACCAAATTTTTGTCTCATATTTATCCTTTAGTATGTCATAATTTTGACTTTTTATCTGTTTAAATTTATTATTTTAGATTTTTTAATCTCATAACTTGGGATTATTATTATTAGTAGTTTTTTTGGGGTCAATTACATTTTTTATTTCAGTTTCGACTATCTCAGTATGTCATAATTTTGACTTTCTCAGTTATGATTGTTTACACTCCATTTAATTTTGTCAATTTCAATTTTTAAATCTCATAAATTTGACTATCTCATAATTACAACTGTCATAATCTTGATTCAGTTATGACTGTTTACATGTTTTTTTGTTGTTGTCAATTTCAAAAAAAAATATCTCATAATTTTGGTTTACTCAATTTCAAATTCTTATCTCATAACTATGACTTTAAACTCATAATTTTTTTGTGTCAGTTTAGTTTTTTTTAACCTCATAATTTTTTTGTGTGAATTACAACTTATGCCATAATTGTGACTTTTTTTCAATTATGACGGTTTACACTCAATTTACATTTTTTTATTCATAATTTTGATTTATCTCAATTTCAACTTTTTTTTTTACTTTTTTTTTTTTAAATCTCTATTTTGACTTTTTATCTCATAATTATGTTACTGTACATATTACGGTTTACACTCATAATTCAGATTTTTTTTGTCAATTTTGATTTTAATCTCAGAAATTAGATTAGTAAATTAGATTAGTGTATAATCTCATAATTAAATAATTTTGACTTTAATGACTTTAATAAGTCAGTTATGACATACTATGCCATTTTTCAATTTTCGTCAATGACATTTTATAATCCTTACTTTTTAATGTCATAATTACTATTTGGTAAAGCAGTTACGACTTATCTCATTATTATGATTTGGTATATACATTTTTAAGTCATATTATGACTTTTTATCTCATAATTTTGACTCCTAATTATGACTCATCTCATAATTACGATCTACTAAAGCATGAATTGTTTCTTATGTGGCAGAATGGGCTTCCATAACAACTGAAATACAGCTATTGGTCACACACCCATATTTAACATTTGATAACCTTTGACCAAACAGTGCACGATAAACAACTGAGCGTAATCGATGTGCATGAGCGTGTGTGTGTGTGTGTGTGTGTGTGTGTTTCAGCCGTGCAGTGTGTACAGCTGGAGAATCGACCTGTCTAAAGCAGAGAAATACTGGGACGGCTGGTTCAGAGGGATATCGAACCTCTTTCTGTCCTGCAACGTCCCAAAACTCCTACTGCTGGCAGGCAAGAGACACGGACCAATCAAAGCACTCCTCATGAAACACATGAAAATTAAAAAAAAATACACAGACAAAACAAAACTGCTCAGTTCTGTCCGTTTAATATGAAACGTGTCCTGTGTTCAGGCATTGATCGACTGGACAGAGACCTGACCATTGGACAGATGCAGGGTGAGTCTGATCAATAACTATATCCTATGAGACCAATCATGCACTGAGCTGCATAATCATTTAAAACTCTGACAGAAACATTGAAATCTGCCCCAGCAATCTATATGAATGATTTTAAAGATGCCTCATCCTTTTAATCACGAATGACTGGTCGACCTGCCCAGTACTGAAAAAATAACACGTTCTATGCCCAACAGTGTTTACACCTGAATAATGGCAGACATAGTAATATGCTCCTATGCTATTCTCTATTTATTCTTTTCTATGGCTTCTGTAGGTAAATTCATGATGCAGGTGCTGCCCCCTTGTGGACATGCAGTGCATGAGGACATCCCAGATAAAGTAAGAGCATATATACATTTCTATTCAAAAGCTTGTGATCACTGATCTTCTTCTAATAAATTGATACTTTTATACAGCGAGGGTGCATTAAATTGATCAAAAGTGACAGTAAGGGGATTTCTATTTCAAATAAATGCTGTTCTTTTGAACGTTCTATTCATCTGTGAATCCTGAAAAATAAAATGCATCATGCTTTCCACAAAAATATTAATCAGCACAACTGTTTTCAACATTGATTATAATCAGAAATGTTTCTGGAGCAGCATATTAGAATGATTTCTGAAGATCATGTGACACTGAAGACTGGAGTAATGATGCTGAAAATTCAGCTTTGGTCACAGAAATAAATTACAGTTTAACAGATATTCACATAGAAAACAGCTGTTTTACACTATAATAATATTTACTGTTTTACTGTATTTTTGAATAAATAAATGCAGTCTTGGAAACCTCAACATTCACTCCATCTGTATAAATATTAAGCACAGATCATTTTATTCTTGTTGCTGTGTTTTAATTCAATATTTGATTTTTGTGCATTTTTGAGGTGGCAGATGCTTTGGCAAGTTTTATGATCAGACACAAATTTGCCGAAGCTCGCAGTGAAACTAAAAGGTGAGTTACTAACGAATTAACAACTCTCTTTATCTAAAACTATTTTTAAATGTTGTTGTGTGTGTGTGTGTGTGTGTGTGTGTGTGTGTGTGTGTATATATATATATATATATATCTCCCTCCAGGTTTTATATATACATATATGCAATACATTTTATATCAAATGCATTAAAAGATACAAAGAAACATGTTCTGCTGAAGTTTGAGCATATTAATCATTACAGAAACTGCATGTCATTCTCTCTCTCTCAGTTCCTCGTACCCGTTCATGCGGTGAAATGAGAGTGTTACATTATCGTTTCTGTAAATGATTCTTTTCTGTCATTTGTTTGTACTGCAACTCTTTCTATCCCGTCTGTGTTCATACATGCAAATCTGAGCTAAAAGTCTAATGTTTTGTCCCTCAGATAAAGCAGAGGACACTGAGAAGCAGGCCTGAAACCTCCACCAGATCCAACATCCTTCACATCCAGCAAAAACATCTTACTTTAGCCATAAATCCAGGAATTGTTTCAACTGTCACTATCCTTGAGTTTAGAATAAAGATTTGAATGTTCATTATTCAACTGTGTCGGAATTTCAGGAAACATTTAAATATTTAAATGAGATGGAATCATGTGACATCATCAAAGTCAAGAGACATAAAACACTGTGTAAATGAGAAGCACGATGTTTAGCCCCAAAAATTTACATTAAAATTTATTAATATTCAAAACAGTCTGACTGAAACACGTGCAAAATACTGAGCATGAAATGGAACAAACCTCTACTGTCTGTCTGTGTGTGTGTGTGTGTGTGTGTGTTTCCTTCAGCGTGTAGGTAATACGGTGAGGTGAACTGCACGTGTGTTTGTGTGTGAATATACAAACTTGTGACTGAACTTCGAATCTCAAAACGAAATCCAACCTCTAAATACATAAAGTGCATCATGGAAAAACTTGGCAATTAAGGAGGAAACTGGACAAAATTATTCTCTATTTACAATACAGTCAAACAAGGAAGAACGAGTTACAGATTTAAAGGAACAGTGCACCTGAAAATGATCATTTACTCACCCTCATGTCATTCCATGATTTTGATTTGACAAAGAACATCTGAAACTGTTTGAATATAGTGCACAAGTGATTCTGGAGTTTTACAGAAATGAAGAAATAATAATACAGAGATTTGGAATGACCCGAGGGTGAATAAACAGTAACAGAACTATTACTTATGAGGTGAACTATACCTTTAAAGAAATAGTTCACCCAAAAATTAATGTTTGCTGAATATTACTCACCCTCAGGCCATGAAAGATTAGGATGAGTTTGTTTCTTCATCAGATTTGGAGAAATGTAGCATTGCATCACTTGCTCAGCAATGGATGCTCTGCAGTGAATGGGTGCCGTCAGAATGAGAGTCCAAACAGCTGATAAAAACATCACAATAATCCACAAGTAATCCACAGCACTCCAGTCCATCAGTTAACATCTGGAGAAGACAAAAGCTGAAACAAATCAATCAAGACATTTTTAACTTCAGACCTCTGCTTGCCGCTAAAATATGAGTCCATAATCCATAATAACACTTCCTCCAGTGAAAAAGTGCATCTCCTGTTGTCTCTCACATCAAAATCCAGCCACATGTTTGTTTAGAGCTGTTTAAACGCTGCTTTCCCTCCTGATTCACACCAGAACACTTTTTCACTGGAGGTGAAAGTGTTATGGATTATGGATTATTATAAACATCTTAATGCTGGATTTGTTTCAGCTTTTGTCTTCTCCAGACATTAACTGATGGACTGGAGTGCTGTGGATTACTTGTGGATTATTGTGATGTTTTTATCAGACTCTCATTCTGACGGCACCCATTCACTACAGAGCATCCATTGCTGAGACACTGATGCTTTTTGATGATGATTGAATTAATGATTCTTTTTCTCAAATCTTGGATGGCCTGAGGGTGAAGACACTGTCAGTAAACTTTTATGTTTGGGCAACTATCCCTTTAAATGATTTCCACTAAAATCTCAAGTGGACAGGGCACGTGGCATGCACAGCAAACATCACATGTCCTGCTCCACAGAATCCAAAGAGCACTTCCTAGAAAGTCCCACAGTTTTGTCCCGCACGACGTCCGTCACACACTCCAGGTCTGGCGTCTTTGGATGAGGAAGGTGTCTAAATACTGAGATTCTCTTTTGTTTTTTTAATACTGCAGAATTCGAGCACATCAAATGCTTCTCTATAGAAAAATAAACCACTTCTGATCAGATTCAAAATAGTCTTTGACACGTTCTTTCCGCTGGGATCACAGACAAATGGTAAAACGGGCAGCGAACACTGCGGCGGTAAGACAGAGAAGATTGTCGAGCAGAGCAGAACCGATCGTCTGCTGATACCGAACAAGTGCTTTAGCTCAAGTGCATACTGTAGTGTGCACTGCGGGCGAGAGAACAGAGTTTACCCTGCTTTTCAGAGAAAAAGGAAGGAAGATGAAATGAATGTAACATCGGATGTGGATTGTAGTATGTACTCGGCAGGCAGTGTGTCGGTCAATCACTGGCCATTCAAAGCCCATTCAACTCGTCTAATGCCGTCGCCGTGGTCACCCAAACATTTGAGCACGAGTGGGCGTGGCCAGATCAGCACTTTGGATCATCAGTGGGCGTGTCCATGTCCGAATGCCCCGCCCCCATCACAAGCGACACCTCTGAACTGCCGCTGGCTATTGGCTGTAACTCACCTGTGGAGGAAAGACAGTCATAATGATATTCATCGCGGCTGTGTCCTAACTGGCACGCTGTCCTTACTAAACAGCATGCAAGATGAGAAAAAGCACAAGTTGCAAAGCATATGAAAATTGCACTTGTAGTGTACTTCAAATCTTACATTTTAAAAAATCTGTACTTGCAGATTATATAATATTGATGAAATAAAAGGCCACTTTCATAAGTACACTTCTAAAAAGTGTACCTTTTAATAATGTTGAATTAAAAGAGTACATTTTAAAATATTGTTCTAAAAATATTCTGTTGTGCTCTAAAAAGTACACTTATTTTGATGTTGCACATACTGATGCAGATGTAAAATATGTGATATTAATTTTAACGAGTGTTATTCTATATTACATTTAAAGTTAATACATTTTAAATGTACTAAATTACAACTTAATTGTAATTACAAAGTGTTATTTTAGTATCAATTAGATACTGTTATAGTTTTCTATTAACAGTTTAAATTAATATATTTTAATATTTTATGTTTTTATTTTAATTTGTTAAAGTTTTAGTAATTTTTTTGGTCATTTTTTGTTTATAAACACACACATATAAATATATATATATACTTTTTTTTTTTTTTTTTTAAGTTTTTAGTTATTTTGTACATTAAGTTAAAAATTAATGAAAATGAGAATTTTTCCTTGGGAAGAGAAACTAGCAGAATTAAAATATGGTTAAACATTTATTTATTTATTTTTTTCAATTAACGTTTATTTTATTTCTAATAACAAAAATGTTTTTTGATTGTTTTAGTTTTAGTTAACTATAATAATTCTGTTACATTTAAATATATACAAGTTTCAAAAGAAATTAAACATTACATAATAACATAACATAATAACATTAACATTCAAATATATTTTGGTTTACCATAAATGTTTGTCAGTATATTCTTCAGTACACATTATGCATATTTCAAAAACCATATAAGTTATGAAATTACATAGAAAGATCACTAAAGTTCAACTAACTGCATTTAACATACATTTAAATTATAATACATTTTCAATTAATGGCAATTAACATGCAATTAAGTGTAAAAAAATTAAATTGAGTTTGCGCTTAAAGTTTATTATTTCTGTAATGCATACTATTGTACTTTTCATTCACAAGGCTGCCTGAATGGTTTACATCTTTTGGGCTATTATTAAATACGCGCTATTATTTGTAAGTCGCTTTTGATAAAAGCATCTGCTAAATGCTTAAATGTAAGTAATTACCCACAATGCCTAGCACTACAGAAGAGGAGGACTTTGTGAGCTCTGTGAGGAGATCAGTGACACTCACTCTGTTCGGTTGGCAAGGTGTCCTGGGACAGTGGCTCAGAGTCCAGGAGGACCTGAGGGAGACCCACCATCCTCACACCGGGGCCACGCCCCCCGACGACATCACCGCCCATGACATCATCGCTCATCACCATGGCGTTGAGAGCCACGCCCCCCACGGCGAGCTCGTAGTCCAGAGGAAGTTCATTCAGACACTCGGCACTCGACTGCGCGCGGACAGAATTACACCGCATTCAAACAACAGAGTTAAACGCCATAGAATTACCCAATAAGCTGTGCATTTCAGTGACTTTACCATGCTTAAAGACAGGATTATTACAATTAAGCATTAAACTAAACTACTAAAAACATAAAATAAACTTTCATAACTTGAAAATGAACTTATTGTATTTTAGCTAGTTACCAAGGCAACATTTTATTTTCATTTAGTTTAACTTAATTATATATCAATAAAAACTAAACATATAATATTTATATATATATATATATATATATCTCAATCAAAAAATTACGAAAACACAACAAAAGTACTAACACTTTAACTTCAATTAAAATGAAAACAAGGCATCATTTTTCATTTAGTCTAACTCCATGTATTAGCATAACTAAAACTGAAATAAAAATGTGTTAATTACAGATATATATTTTTTTTAAAACTAATAAAAATGTAAAAATCACAACAAAATTCTCTAAAATATAAACAGTATAAATATAAAAAGAATTCAAAATATTAAAAAATATTTATAGCATCAGTGATACTAAAATAACACTCATTAAGGCACAATATGACGTTTTAAGAACTAAATAAAATAATAAAATAAAAAAATAATAATCCAATGGAAATAATTTAAAACTAAAAATTAAAAAAAAGTATACATTTGTCAAAAATACTAATAAAAATGACAAAAACACAAAATGTCTAAAACTTTTTAAAATTCAAATGAAAACATAAAACAGATAAAAAATAATTAAAAATATTAATGTTAAAAGAACAAAATAAAATAGAAAATAAAAATAAAAAATAATGAATCTTCTGGAAATAATTTCATGTATTAATTTATTACTGTAATTAATAATAATTACATAACATTTCTTCTTATTATTATTATTAATAATAATGATAATGATAATAATAATAATAATAAAGTTAATTTATTCAGACTGTTATTCAGCTGTATTCATTACGCTGATTCTGTCTGAAGCTTCATGTTAAAGGGGTCATAGGATGCTACATGCACTTTTACAAGTTGTTTGAACTGAAATGTGTGTTGGCAGTGCATGTACACAACCACCCTATAATGCTAAAAATCCACCCAGTTTCTCTTTCAACTCAAGGAGGACTAAACATGCACAAACAGCACACGACCTCTGTACAGCGACGAGGGAGAGAGAGAGAGAAACACCAACCGTGAGGCCGAGAGCTTTGAGGATGTTCATCTTACACATGGGACACGTGCGATGGTCCACCAACCACGGGTCGACACAGCCCTTATGAAACAGATGCCTGCGAGAAGCAGAAAGTGAAGTGCGTTGATCAGTCTAATACTCGCTCATGTTGTTTGCGAATCTGTTTTCAGTTGAACGCTTCCAATGAACTGATATAAAAAGACCTGTACACCATTGTACATCCTCTTTTTGCAGCAAAAAAAGTGTTTAGCAACTTTGTTATATAAAAATTTATTTTGTTGTTTTTTGTGATTATGTGTAATTATTAAGATTGTTAAATGCTGCTTATTTAAATTAGCAATGTAATATATCCATTCAAAAGTTTGAGGTCAGTGATTTTTTTTTTTTTATTAAAAATTAATTTGTTCCACAAGGATGCATTAAATTGATCAAAAGTGCCAGTAAAGACGTTTCTAATGTTACAAAAGATTTCTATTTCAAATAAATGCTGTTCTTTTGAACTTTCTATTAATCTGTGAATCCTGAAAAATAAAATGCATCACAGTTTCCACAAAAATATTGGGCAGCACGACTGTTTTCAACATTGATAATAATCAGAAATGTTTCTTGAGCAGCAGATCAGAATATTAGAATGATTTCTGAAGATCATGTGACGCTGAAGACTGGAGTAATGATGCTGAAAATACAGCTTTGATCACAGAAATAAATTACATTTTACAATATATTCACATAGAAAACAGTTATTTGAAATTGTAATAATATTTCACAATTTTACTGATTTTACAGTTTTTTTAATCAAATAAATGCAGCCTTATCTAACGATTTTAACAATTAAAAAAATATACAATATATAAATGAATGATAAAATATATGCATATATATATATATTACTGTATTACTATTGAAATAACCGTATTAATGTAGCTAGCTACATCTTGTTAGTAGCATCAGGTGAGTGTTTACCTGCAAGGTAAGATTCTCACAACATCATTTGGTTTATAACCCTCGATACACACGGCACAGTTATCAAAATCATTCTCCGTCTCCTAAAGAAAAGCACACACATCATAAGACACAACAGAGAGTGTTGAATTCAATCTCACTGCTTTAAAGACTGCAATATTGAGTGTTTATTGGTTCACCTGATCGCCTTTCCTGATGGTCCGCACTTGTAACTGGCTGATGGCTTTTTTGGCAGCGTCGCCCAGCCTCCTCTGACCAATCAGAGAACAGAACGTTATTAATGAACGCATTTCTCCTTCGACTTCAGACTGTGATGTCCTACAGTACATCTGTCTCTCGTTAGAATAATTAAAGACTGAGAGCTGTAATGAAAGCTCTGTTGCCTTCAGGCATGTGATGAAAGTCACTTACTGTGGCCTGTTATCATGTTTTAGGGTCGCGTTCAAACACACACAAACATGCAAACCACCAAAAACAAGCAACAGTGGCGAAAGAAAGTGGTTTGATCTCACGGCTGAACAACTGTTTTTTTTCTAAGATTAAAATACTTTTTTTTTTTTGGCTGTGCTTGTTTGTAGGGCTACACAATTTGGCCGTTTTGTTTTGTTTTTTTGCAATTTTATAATCAATGTGGCTATTAAATTTAATTTGATTATTTTGTATTATTTGTATAAATAATAATAATACAAATATAAATACTACTAAACTTTGAATTATTATTAATGTAATATTCCACTGTGCAATAAAAAATGTAGTATTTAAGAAAAAAGAATATAATTACACTAATAATAATTCTATTATTATATATGTAATTCTATATATGTAAGAAAACATAATAAAATAATTAATAATAATTTTATTTTTTATTTGTATTGTTTTTGTATAAACAATAATAATAATACATTTCTACAATTTGAAATATTAATGTAATATTTCACTGTACAATAAAAAATGTTGTATTTAAAATATAATATTATTAATATTTTTTAATTATTATGTTATTATTATTATTATAAACAATAACAAATACTTAAATATATAAATATTATTATATAAAAACTAAATAAGAAATATTATTAATGTAATATTTCAGTGTAAACAAAAAAATGTATTCAAGAAAAAATATAATAAGAATTATTATTTTCTGTAAAATTACAATATTAATATTTATGGTCATCTCAAATCGCACTAAGCCATTACATGATTTCGATTTTATTTAGATTAATCACTCAGCCTTATTTGATCTTCACATAAATGATCATTCCGATCAAAATTGATTGAGCAAAATTGTGTGTCTAACATATACAGTGGCTGCAAAACGCATTTAAGCATTTCATAAGACGAGGTTTCTCGGGTTTGTACCTGGTTGCGGTCCCTGGCGTTGGCGTATCTGAAGCGTTGGATGTAGTAAAAGACGAGCCAGGCCAGCGAGATGATCATGAGGATGATGAAGGAGATGGAGACGAAGACCACGGAGGTGCGGCTGACGTATTTCTGCAGGTTGCGTGTTCCTACGGTGATGTGCATGTGAACGGAGATGTTCCTCTCCATCAGAAGAACCAGATCACGACCCTTCGGCTCCGGAATCATGATGGCCACCACGTCACCGGTGCCTGAAACACAGAGCCACAGTTAACCAGCGCCTCGACTAGACTAACTCACTTCCTCTGTGGGAAAAATAAACTAGACAAATTCAAATTAAATGGGGAAAAAAATTTATGTGTGGAAAAAAATTACAGAATTTGAAAAAAAAAAATAAAAATGGGAAAAAAATCTAATGGATTTCATAGGTCTTAAAAAATTTAAACTTTGTTAAACTTTTTAATAATTTTTTTGTTAAACTGAATAAGTTTCATGATTTTAATTAATCAGGCATTCTTTCTGATTTTTATGATTTAATCTAACCATTTAAACGTAATCCAGAACATTTAAATCGAAAAAAAAAAAAATACAGGAAAAAGTCCAATTAAATTGGAAATAAATAATAATAAAATGGGGGGGGGGGGGAATTTGGGGAAAAAAATTACAAAATTTGAAGAAAAAAATAAAATGGATTTCATATGTCTTAAAAAATTCATTTTGTTAAACTTTTAATACATTGTTGTTAAACTGAATAAGTTTCATGATTTAAATTAGACATTCTCTCTGATTATTATGATTTAATCGAACCATTTAAATCAGAAAAAATAATCTAGAAAAATGAAAATGAAAATGAAAAAAAAAAACGAATTTGGGGGAAAAAATCTAACGGATTTTATAAGACCATATATGCGATTTTTGTTAAACTTTAATAAATTGTTGTTAAATTGTATAAGTATCATGATTAATTAATTAGACATGCTTTTTGGTTACTAAAATTGAATGTAAACATTAAAACAGAATCCAGAAATTTTTAAAATGGGAAAAAAATGGAATCCAGAAAAAGTATATAATTTGGGAAAAAATACAACAGAGTTTGGGGGGGGATTTCATAGGACCCTAAAAACAGCACAGTGAAAAGCTTTAACATCAGACGGAGAACCTCCTCAGCCCAAACGAAACACAAAGTTCAAAGAAAGAGTTAAAGATAACAAGAAAAACAACAAGGGGGAGAAATGCAGATACTGACGTAGAAAAAAAGAGAGGAACTAAACAAGCAGCATTTCTGCAACACTTCACAGGGAGATAGAGAAAGATAAGAGGCGTCAGATGAAACTTCTGAGACTTTTCTGAGACGCGGAACGAGCAGAACGCTGAAGTGACCGCTCCAGTCGAGCCTGAACACCAACATCACGTCTAAAGATTCTCTCATGACTTCCAGATGTGAGAGAACACACAAACACGCGTTCAAACACTTTATAGAGAAGTCAGAAATACCCACAAAAACACTAAAGCATGTGACAATTTACATTACAGTGCCCAAGGTACAAGAACGAATTACTATTTTCGGGGCCTGAATTGCAGTGAATGGGTGCCGTCAGAATGAGAGTCCAGTCAGCTGATAAAAACATCACAATAATCCACAAGCAATCCACACCACCGAGTAAAGTTTCAGCAAATTTTAATTTTGGGGTGAAATATTCCTTTAAACCATCACAGATTTAGCAAAACACAATCAAACGTGCAAGATATCCATTCACCATCACTCATAACCTAATATGCATTTACAATAACACATCATGCACTCATTATAACTAATAACAATATATAAACTCATAAAACACATATGCATTCACATTCAGCCAGACACATTTCTAAATATGCAATAATGCATTTATCACACATAACCACACATGCATTTATTACCATCAGCCATCACTCATAACCGTACATATATATGGACTTACAATAACACATAACCAAACATGCATATCTAGTTGACAGATGATGAATGCATGCATCACAACACATATGCATTGACCATCACATTTAGCCAGACATGCATTTGCCATCACTCCATAACCAAATATGGATTTGCAATCACACATAACCTGTCACGCAGACATAATCGATCATAACCAAGCATGCACCACCTGAATCAGACATGGTGATGGTCTCATTGGGGTTGGAGGATCCCACGTTGAATATGACCACAGCGGACGCATTTTTTCCCAAGGCGTTTCGGATCTTGTCTCTGTACGTGCAGTTTCCCCGGCTGATGAGCGCGATCCACGCGCCGTGTCCGCGCGGCGTGAACCTGCAGCTGGGGTCGCACGCGTGTCTGTCCTGCGGCGCGGCGGGCATCGCCAGCACGCCTCTGGCCTCGCGCTTGAGCGAGTGCTCCCCGTAACGCCCGCACTCCGTCTTCTCGGTGCGGACCTCGGCCGTGTCCGGATCCATGTACGTGATGTTGACGAACGCCGTGTACCATTCCTCCTTCTCCGCCACCGTGAAGTCCAAACACAGCAGATGGACGAAGCAGAAGGACAGCAGCCAGGTGGACAGGGCCAGACTACGACACGTCTGGATCACCGAGAGTGCCATAGCAGTGTAATTGTTATTATTATGGTGAGTCTAGCGGCCGTGCGACGCGCGTTTACTCCATAATATCCGCCTTTGTGCGTGTCGAGCGCGTTACGCGGCGCAATCGCCGACACTCATGGTCAAAACACTCAACTTGAAAGACCGAGTTTTGTGATTAATAACCTCTAGAGCCTGTTGCCTGTGCGAGAGGCGCGTTGGTTCGGTAAAAACGCGAGCAGAAGCTGCGCGACAGAGCCATGGTGTCTGATATTTTCGGCCTTCGGCTGCTGTGGCAAAAACGGAGCACGAAACAGCGGCCACTAGCGGCGGAGCGATGATCTGCGCATGCGCGACACCCTTAAAGGGATAGTTCACCCAAAAATGAAAATTACCCCATGATTTACTCACCCTCAAGCCATCCTAGGTGTATACGACTTTCTTCTTTCAGACGAAACCAATCGGAATTATATTAAAAAATGTCCTGGCTCTTCCAAGCTTTATAATGGCAGTGAATGGGTGTTATTTTTCAATAGTCCAAAAGACGTCAAATAAAGTGCCTCCATCCATCATAAAAAGTGTCCCACATGGCTCCAGTGGGTTAATAAAGGCCTCCTGAAGCGAATCGATGCGTTTGTGTAAGAAAAACATCCATATTTAAAACTATATAAACAGTAATCTCAGTAACTGTCGTACGCGCGTTCACAATAACACTGTTACAGCGGATGACGTAGGCCGTAGCGTAAGGTCCAATGAGAAGTGACGAATGCGGAAGTGCAGTGGAGAGAGCGAAACAAAACACTGGTCATGAATTAGTAGTACAAAACTAGGATTTGTAAAGAAAAATGTCGGAGGATTTCGATATAAGCCAAGAGGAGACTGGTTTTCCTTTGCTAAAGTAAGGAAACTTTGCTCCCTTTGCTCCTGTAAACAAACATTGGTTTTCGCGAGACTAGCATATTCTCACCGAACCTTATGTTACGCCGACGTCCTACGTCATCCGCCGGAACGGCGTTCTATTGAAGACAGTTAGAGGTAGATAGAGATTACTGTTTATAAAATTTTGAATATGGATTTTTTTCTTACAAAAATGCATTGATTCGCTACAGGAGGATTTTATTCACCTCCCCCGGAGCCGTGTGAAACACTTTTTATGATGGATTGATGCGCTTTATTGGACTTCTTTTGGACTATTGAAAAATAACACCCATTCACTGCCATTATAAAGCTTGGAAGAGCCAGGACATTTTTTAATATAATTCCGGCGTCGGAAAATACACGCTTTGTTAGTAAGTGAGATTAATCAAAGCCAATCTATAGGGACTGTCAGAAAACTCAACACAATGTGTCGAAGAGTTGATTCAAAGTTGAAAAGCAACAGTGACGGACTTTTTTATTCAGAGTAGAGACGACATATTTAAGATGTTACGACAGAAAAAGAGTGAAACGCTTAAAAAATAGCCTATGTGTCGAAATAATTTCATAATGAAAAAGGAGCAATGTGAGAAACAAAGCTTTTCAAAACTTTGTTTCGAAAGTTTCGAAGCACTCGATTCACCGCAGCTGGGCAAAATGGTATTTACGAAATGTCGTATGTAACTTTAGAGACGGTCCCTAGATTTGCGAATATCGAGTGCCGGGAAATGACACCTCTGGCCATTCCGTTGGGCCACGCCCCCAGCTATCACAAGACCCGAGCAAGTCCATGGTTGACACCCTCTCATTAGCATGTTGTGCAGAGGAAAAATAAATGCGGAACTACATTCAGAAATAAATGAGTGATCAAAGGAAAATAAATAGGATGAGTTTAGCATTTCCTTAAACATTTTCCATTTGCCCACCAATT